>NC_068995.1:7736915-7738255 GCF_001194135.2 Octopus bimaculoides | reverse complement strand
ATATATATATATATATATAAATATATATATATACACATACATATATATATATATACATATATATGTATGTATGTACCACTGCCTCTAAGAATATTTCGTCGAATGAATCGTAATTTTGTAAAAACCCGGTTCTTAATCTATCGGGATCTTTCCCAACCGCTAGGTTATGAAGACAAAAACATACCGACACCGGCTGTTATGCATAGCAAATTCCGCCGAGGTCGACTTTGCCTTTCACCCCTTCGGGGTCGATAAATAAAGTACCAGTTGCATACTGGGGTCGATGTAATCGACTTAATCCGTTTTTCTGTCCTTGTTTGTTCCCTCTATGTTTCGACCCCTGTGGGCAATAAAGAAATATATATATATCATAACGTGTATTTTGCAATTCACACTAATGAAGAATATGACATTTTACTCAGACAATTAGATTATACACAATATTTCTTATGGATATACAAATTATTTCATCGATAAGTCAGTATTCACCTGATTTACTTTTAAATTACGGTTCTGTCATTACATTAGCACTTAACTTACAATTTTATCTTACAAATATAATTTTACATTTCCCATATAATAGCATCTACTCTAGAATATCTCTCACCGTACTTAATTATGACTAATACTATTTACTAGTTTTCTTCAGCCAGACACCGTAAGTAACAATACAGACTCAATTACAATAACAAGAATAAGAAGACCGTACCGACTTCAATCATTTCAAAACACTGAGTATTTATAATAACATAATTCCCAAATCACATTTCCTTTTTAATATATAATTTATACACCACAGTTATATATATATATATGGATGGATGTATATAATACAAGTTATAAATAATGGTCATTACATACTTTTCTTTATTAGGGTAAATTTGGCTTACAGCTGTTTCTCGTTGTCATTATACGTACATTATTGATAAGCGTACTCGATCGGTCTATCGACCAGTTATGAAAGATTAATGCTACTTTCATCAGAGCCATTTCCGGTTATTATTATGCAGAACACTGAAGTAATGGTGAGTGCATAGGGGAGGGAAGGCAAAAGAGGGAATGGGGCAAGCAGAATGGAGTAAAGCCGGGAGACAGGTTACAAAAATGTGGAGAGAAATTTGAAAAGGTTAGAAGAAGGAGTCATTTTACAGAGGTAGGCTTAGAGCATGGCGGAGATCCAGATTATCTTTGCAATTTCAACTGATGAGAGAAAACTCCAAATGAACTGTCCGTGTTTTCTTTGTATCGTCTATCTGGGTGTTTTGTCCCTTTCTAGTATCACCTAACTGTCTTAATGCTTCTCGTTCTTGTCCCATTCTGTATTATATATATATATATAT
>NC_068995.1:7734725-7736735 GCF_001194135.2 Octopus bimaculoides | reverse complement strand
TTGATAAACCTTTACCCTTTTAATTTGTATATATATATATATATATATATATATATATATATATAATGATTTCGTAGTTATTTGACACAAAGTCTTCCTCCTTCATTCCCGCTACCACGTGTGTTCATTCTCCTTCTCTCCTGACCCTGTCAGCCGCCCACATCTCTAACTCTATCTCTTCCAACTCTCACACTTCTTCATGGCACTCATAAGCATACAACGTTGATGGTAACCGTCCGGAAGCCGCCTCATTTGATTTTCTCAACTCGTTACGCTGTTTCGTCCCCTAGACACATTCCAGATCAACATACAGACAGCTCAAAGACTCTTGATGACTTTCTCATATGTGACCTTAGCATTTGCCAAAACGTAACCAACCGAGTCAGCCATCCAACCACTGTCCCTTCATAGTTGCTCAAAACACAACCACATATCATCACCCAAGATCCGGGCTCTTTGACAGGTCAACTCAGCCAACGGCTCAGAGCTCAACGAATTTTATACTATTCTTCACTGGCAACAAATCACTTCCCGTCCGAAGATGTCCTGCAGCCATTCGGTTTTGAAACAAAACGTCCAGTGCTCAGAGAATATGAAGCTAATTCTTATACCTAAATAGGAATCTACATGAATAGTTTCCTTGTTTTTGTCAAGTCAGATGCACATTGTGTCTAGACACGACGTTCCTGGTAAATATTCAAAGAGGCAATATCACTAATTTACATGTAAATAACACCTCTAGCTCAACGGTGAATTTTTTATTTATTTATTAGTTTTTACTTTTATGATTCTAAGTTTTATCATCCATTATAGGACAGAGAGAAATACAAAAGAATGCAGACAGAAACACACACACAGACACACTTAAATGCACACACATACACTTGTGTATATATATATAACATATTCATGTATCTAATGTCTTGTGTATAAAAGATTCGTATGCCACGGGCACCTTTCGTCTTTTTGTTACATCATAGGACGTTTAAAATCCATTATGCTATAGTTTAGAACTTTTTATACTTCGAGCTTCACCGTGAAAAATAAGTTACCTTAATTATTTTTGCTTATCAATACTTTTATATATTGCTTATCAGTACTTTTATATATTTTTGACCTGACTCATTCTTACATTATACCTCATTATCACTTAAGAGTAAATATATATATATTTATGTATGTATGTATGTATGTATAGATGTATGTATGTATACATGTATATATCTATGTGTATATATATATATATATATATATATATATATATATATATATATATACATATATATATTTATATACATATATGTGTGCCTGTGTGTGTTTTTGTGCATAAGTGATGTTCATAGACACACGCACGCGCACCCCCACATGCACACGCTCACACAAACACACACAGACATATGCACACATATAACCACACATGTATATATGTGTGCGTGTATGGCTTGGCATGTATATGTTTGTGCATTATAGATTTTCGTTACATCGTGTTCTCTAATTAAATTCCTATACGCTATATTGAATTATTTCCCACCAATTTCACATCCAATTTCGTCCAATTCCTCGGTTTGACATTGCATTCGCTAAAATACTTTCAATTACAATGAGACACATTAACATTCACTTGGCCTCTATAAAATTTATACATATTTACGAGAAACAATAGTTTTTACGTATAGAACATTAAAAATTCATATTCTATCATTTTAAACTCTCCGTTCATGTAATGAGATTTCAAAAAAGCAACTCGTCTATGAATGTATCTCAACTTTTCCATAGTTCTCGACAGCTGTTTACACGGCCTAATTCATACATTCCTACTCTATGTGTAGGAACACACACACACACATAAACACATACACACACACACACACACAGCTTACATGGATATTCCGGAAACAGTTTAGTTCTTATAGTTGAGTCGGTCACAAATTCCGATACCGTGCATCGCTTCTGAGCATAAGGTGAAGTATATATATATATATATATATATATATATATATATATATATAT
>NC_068995.1:7733169-7734479 GCF_001194135.2 Octopus bimaculoides | reverse complement strand
GTGTAGATCTATGCATATACATAGATACATATATATAGATCTATGCATATACATAGATACATATATATATATATATGTATGTATACATATATTTACACACACCACACGCACACACACACACACACACACAAATATATATATATATATATACATGCATACACACACATACTCACACACGCATACACGCACACACACACAAACACACACACACACACACACACACAAGTCATATAAATATTTATTGATTCATTTTCTTTTATACCATTTTGCGTGTAAATAACGTTTGTATATTTAAACTGTAAAATGACCTTAGACGACGTAGGAACATGACATTTTCCATTTGTACCGATTCTAAAAATCTATAGAATTTACACATCCGCTGATGTCTGTCATTGATTAAGAAAGTTAAACCAATTTGCTTTAGATTAATCCTTTCTTTTACCAATGTGTGAGTATGTGTCCGTGTTTGCTAGGATTTGCGTGCTTGTGTGATGTGAGTGAATTTCTGGCTGATTGATAATCGTTCGTTATGTTTGCATAACAAGTTAGAATTTACATTCATATTCCATTAAGAACAAGAAATGCGCTGAGTATTTTGTGATTTATTACAGGATTTCTGTTTAAATATAACAGTTTTTCAGCGTACGTATGTATGTAAGTATACGTATATGCATATGAATATCTGTCTATATAGTATACACACACACATATACACACATATGTATACACACAAACACATATATATATATTATGTATATATCTCTCTGCATACACGCGCACACACACGTACGTTATATATATTTAAATATACTGGTTTCAAATTTGGACACAAACCAGTAATTGAAAGAAGCGGTTAAGCCGATTGCAGCGACCCCAGTTTTCAACTGATAATTATTTTACCGCCCCCGATATTGATGCAAGACAGAATAAACTTCAGCACAATTTAATATATGTATATTAAACTTATGAATGATATATATAAATGTGTTTGTGTTGTAACTATTATGCAGAAGTGTCGTAAATCCAAAGCGTTAATTTTTCAGAAAACGGAAAAGTAGTTTCACCATTTCACAGCAAAACCGTTGTACTACACTTTGACCGTTTTTGATATCTTGACGTCTGATGCGGCGGGCGATACGATAGTTTAACGAAAAGAACTGGGCTATTGCAAGCAAAGATACATATTGAAGAAAACGCTTTTGACCAAATTTGGACGTACGAAAATTTAACATAGTAGCAACGATATATATATTACACATGTATAAATTATATATGTGTGTGTGTGTGTGTGTGTGTGTGTGTGTGTGTGT
>NC_068995.1:7732025-7732704 GCF_001194135.2 Octopus bimaculoides | reverse complement strand
ATATATATATATATATATATATATATATATATATATATATATATGAGGAAAATAAGAACAATGGAGATAAAATTGATAATTGATAAACATCACATATTTATTGATTATAAAAAAGGACAACATGTCATCTTACAGCTGTTTCTGTTGGTGCTATTTAGGGCATTTATGTATGATATTAAGTTATGTAATATGTATATATTGAAACAGATACACCATTCTCCCTCTCTAGTCCAATAGCTCACGTTTAACACATTCCCCAACAAAATTAAACACTCTCCTTGCATAACCACCAAATATACTCTTATATAAGTATGTCCTTATTTTTCTTTCTATGGTAATATATAGGTATCTATACATTTGTGTGTGTATGCATCTGTATTTATATGGCTATTTGTGTATATGTAAATACATGCATGTATGTATGCATGTATGTACATTTACAAGTACCTATATTTGTGAGAATAGGCATGGCATTAAATACATGCATATGCACATATATATATATATATAATATTTTTCTATGCTCTGTCTTGTTCCATTTGACCCTCCCCCCCTTTTATGTTATCTGAAATGCTATGTAACCCACTTTATTTATTATCATTTCCATAAAAATATATATTGTATAATAGTATACATACATACATACATATATATATATATATATATATATATATATATA
>NC_068995.1:7729928-7731809 GCF_001194135.2 Octopus bimaculoides | reverse complement strand
ATATATATATATATATATACCTAAAATAGGCAGATAAGTGTTCCTTCTGTAGCTAGACATGCATAGATATGGATATAGCCCGCCCATCAAAACATATTACATAACTAATACATAAATAATACTGGTTAAACTTTCTTAACCGCTTGATAAATACATACCTAAGCTTAAATATCCCTTGTAAAATCAATAATTGTCTCCCCTTAACCACCATTCTTCCCAACACCCGTACATTTGTAGGATTTCTCTGTTTTCTGTGAATTGATTTTGGTAAAACTTTTCCCACTTGGTTTGTACACTATGGCAACACCATAGTTACGTTTTCATTATTCTCTGTAACGTCCTTCCTCTTTTATTTCAGATTCTTCAGGTTTTGGGAGAGCATTTCAATGAAAATAGCCCATCTAGATATCTTTTTTTCAGAACATGGAGGTTAATGACACATATGAAGCATACGTTGAGTATATATTTAACAGAAAACCATAATAATATAATAACATTTATTGACATAATGAATTATTTAACCACACCAATTTCGACGGATAACTTCAAAATCCCTATTATTTATGGTATCTGACAACTTCTTAACAGTAGCAGGCTGGACTGCCTCTGTTGCAGCTTTGATGGTCACCCATAACACATCTTTCGATGTATAGTGGCGTCCATCGGATAAACATCTAGTTTAATGATGGACGAACGATTTTCGATAAGGTTGAGATCCAGAGATGCTACCACCCACACAATCAGCCTTTCACCGTGTATGCCGTAAGACCCTAGGAATGTTTGGGTGATCCTAGTAGAGTGGGAGGGAGCGTTGTCAAGCTTAGAAGTGCCAGCGGTATGTCATCTAGCCAGGGATCCAATATATTCTTCAGGAGATTGCAGCAGGCGGCTGCGGTTAATTTAACGTCTTCAGGTACCCTGACTTGACCAACAAGTGTGTCCCCAATGATACCAGCCCACAACAGGACTCTTCCAGCCTGTTGTTGGCGTAGTACACGTTGGTGATGGTGATCCAACCATTTTCCCAACTGGCTGCTTCGTCAAGGATCACCCTGGTTTCGTCAGTGAACAGAACACAACTGAAGTCTAACGTCATGTACTTTTAGTCCCATTGAAGCCTCAAAATCCTGTGAAGAGGCAATTTCAGGGGTTCTCGCATGGATGCCATGGTCCCGAGGAGACGATTTCCGGTGGTTTTCGATACATAGGGAAGTGCAGATGCGGTAAAAAAGGCTTTGCTTGTTTGTCGAGGTTTCCCACGTAACTTGCGGCCAATATTCCATAAATCCCTCCTTTCACAGTCTTGGAGTTTCCACAACAGGATCGTTTCTTCATTGGTCTCATGTGGGTAAATAATTCAATATGTCAATAAATGTTATAATATTATTACAGTTTTCTGTTAAATAATTACTCATTCTATGCTTAATATGTATCATTAAAGCTGTTTTCATTGAAAAGCTCTTAGCGTGGTTCACCTAATATACTGAAGAATCTGAAATAAAAATAAAGGACGTTGCCATAGTGTACAAACCAGGTGGGAAAAGAATTATCAAAACCGATTCACAGAAAAGGAGAAATCTTAAGGCTAGAGTAGAAGACATTTTCTCAATGAGACTGAACCCGGAACCACGTGGGTGCAAAGCAAGCTTCTTGCCACACAGTTAACTCCTGCGCCTTACACAGCCACTCCTGCTGAATATGCATATCTATCTATCTATCTATCTATCTATCTATCTATCTATCTATCTATCTATCTATCTATCTATCTATCTATCCATCAAGCTACCTGTCTCTATACATTCATACATACATACACACATACATACATACATACATACATATACATATATATATATATATATATATATATATATATATATA
>NC_068995.1:7723607-7729853 GCF_001194135.2 Octopus bimaculoides | reverse complement strand
AAAGATCAGATTACCATCTATTGGATAGTTTATTTGCCAGAAATAAGAATTTGTTAGCAACAGAGCTATTTTTAGATTCCCAGCGTTCGATTGGAAAGTTCTTGCAAATATTCATCATCGCCTTAGTACGAATCTACATATATGTGAGATTCTGTAGGCTTGGTGTGTGGATGTATGTATGTTTATCAATTTTCCTATTTGTATCTGTGAGGCCATGTGTGAAAGCGTATGTGTCCGTGACGGGAGGAAGGGTGCGTGTGTGAGTGTTTGTGTATATCGTGCCATAAATCAGAAGATTTCTATAAACATTTTTAATTGCTTATTAATGAAGTTATCGTTTTTGTTTATAGTTATTAGTTTTGTTGTTGTTGCTGCCGTTGTCTGTCTATTATTTTGGATGATTCTTAACCGCTCTCCTGCAGGGCCAGCCCTGTACAAGTTGCCTTCTGTTCAAAGCTAATATGATGTGTGTTTGTGTGTGTCAGTGCGTATATCAGTCCTTATATTTATACATACATGCAGACGCACACAAATGCACACATACACACACTCAGACACACACACATATATATATAGGCACAGGAGTGGCTTTATAGGCGCAGGACTGGCTGTGTGGTAAGTAGCTTGCCCACCCACATGGTTCTGTATTCTCCTCCACTCCATATATATATATATATGTATATATATATATATATATAAATTCAGGTGAACGAAACAGCCAGCTTGTGAGATTAACGTGCAAATGGCTGAGCATTCCACAAACATATCAACCCTAAACATATTTCTCGGGGAGAATCAGCGTCACACAGAATGTGACGAGGCTGGCCTTTTCAACTGCATGTACATCTTGTGTTTACAAGCTGAGAGAAGCAACGTGATACTCAAAAGTATCTGGGCCACATCAAGATCACGTGTCGTGGATACCCCTTCTGCAGTCGTAATCTGTGATATTGTCTATATTGCAACCCTCTTGGACTGTTAAAGTACTCCATGTATAAGTTACATTGGCTAATCTAAACTGTTTATTTAAAGACGTCAGTTGACTATATATCTACTGATTTTCACTTCCATTTCTCCTTCACCAGATCCAGGTGCAAATTTTCTAGACTGCTTCTAACGTCGAATTGAGACCTCTAGAAGAATTTAGACGGAAGGAATGAAGAAGACTCGAACTCTGTAATATCGTTGACCAACGAAATAAGGACCTCACAAAGGACACACCACGGTTATACATACATACACACATGTTTCTATGTATAGTGTTTATTTTGTGAGTATAACGATAATAGTGCTGATAATATAATAATTTCTCTATTTATTTACTTCTACATCTATGAATGCATGTAAAATCATAATCCTTTACAAGTAAGCCACAAATGTTTTATTAAATACCTTTAGCATGTAACTATGACTATTTTCTTGTGTAATTATTTCATTCACATAATTCTATTACGTAATTAAGGCAAAGAAAACTCTGCATTCTGCTTGAATAGTGAATGCAAAGACAACACAAACATGTCGGTAAGATACAGTTATCTATATGATACACAAAAGAAATAGTTATCGTCATCGTGGTATATTGATATATGAGTGTGAAACCCTACTATTGAATTCTCAACATGACTGGGCCTTGTGGAAGCCTTGTTGTTTCGTTGCTTGCTAAACTTCATAGCCATTGTAATTTCAGAGTTTTCAGAGTGTGCTGAATAAAAGTTATCATTATAATTGTGTTATATGCTACCGCCATATTTTCGTTGAACTTCTGCTATTCTCAAAAAGGAATAACCTACAATCAGTCAAAATTTATATATGCATTTAAATATGTGTATTCCCAGAATTTGTAATTTACATGAAAGTTTTCTATTTTGTGTGTGTGTGTTGTTTTTTGTTAATCTAACGTGATATATTTTCTACCTTATTGTCATACGAATGTCAGCCAAAAAAAAAAAAAAAAAGCTCTCCATTCTTTGTTCCGAGAATTTATGTTCTGTATTTAAAATCCTGCGGAGGTCAAAGCTGGTTACCAGTCTTATAATGCTTTCGATGGTTTTAACTAACACTAACGCTTCAAAATTCAGGAAAACATCATCATTACTACTACTACTACTACTACTACTACTACTACTACTACTACTACTACTACTACTACTACTACTACCACCACCACCACCACTACTACTACTACTATTACTACTACTACTTATTATTGTCATTATATTTATTATTATTATTATTATTATTATTATTATTATTATTATTATTATTATTATTATTATTATTATTGTTGTTGTTGTTGTTATTGCTTTGAGTTACTGCTATTGCTTATTTGAACTGACTTTATTTTAGAATGAACCGGTTCTGGATTTAGTAAAAAGAACGTCTTTTTGGAAGAATTGAAGTGACTGAAGACTTTGAAGAAATTTCAATTTTCTCTCCGTTTTGCCTCAGTGTGAAACAAGAAAATAGAAAAAGAAAAACTTCTTGTTTTGGACTTTCTAAGTCTTCATATTTCTAAACATTTCACTTACTCATATTTCAAAATAGATTCTTGTGTTTGAGTCGAGTAAACAGATGCTCACTCGAGATAGTAGGCGAAGGCATTAATAAAAATAAATACAACCTGAAGCAGAATTTTGTGGGGAAAAAATGATGTGAGAAGAGATTAAGAAGAAAAAAAGCGAAAGACGCTGAAAAATTAATTAACATCGGACCAACACATATGGTGGAAAAAAATATAATGACTTTGTGACAGACATCGGTGATAATAGTGATTTAGATATTCGCAGCCAAAAGGCAAACAGATTCAGCAGCAACAACAGAGCGACAGCAACAACTAAATCAATCACACATTCAAATTTTTCCGAAGCGTGAAATCTGTTTTCTTCAAAAGCATGTTTCTTAAAGCTGCTTGTCAAAGTGAATTTAGAATAACCAGAAACATGGGCGTTCTCTGATCCAACGTCGTTCACGTCTTTTCAATCTGCTATCGGAGGGGTACGCTTATTTTTTCAATGTATATTTAAGAAAAAAGATTTGTGTGGGTATGTGTGTATTAGAGTTAATGTAAACAATTCCAAAAATCGTTGAAATATGTATAAAGTTGCTCGTTTTTTTTTTTTTTCTGTTTGCACACATATTGCATGGATGAACTGTGAAGAAGCGACGTAACACAAAACGTTGTATAAGAGGAGATCAAACAGTAAGTTACAACCGCTATATGTCAACTATGCTCCAAAGCATACTGACCTGCAGTGAGGTTGAATAGTCATCTGCGAGGTCATGGACAAAAATTCGGAAATACTATTCACAAGGAAGCACAAACAGACGGCAGTTATCAGTGAAGATCGATTAATCAGCATCTTTGTGTGCATACTTCTGCGCACGACTATGCGTGCGAACGCATGTCAATGTAATCACGAAGTTCGTGCTGTTATCATTAAATCTGTTTCGATCTCACCAAGTGGCTTCGTAAGGCAAGTATCAAGTGTCTTTGACCAGTGTCTATGGTGTATGCAACCACTTAATTCAATGACCAGGTACTTCAGTTTGGCAAACAACTGGAGTAGCCGTCTTCCAAACCGACGAATATCGATTTCTTTCTTTATTCGAGATACTCACATTTGTCTATCTATTGTACGTTTCACTTTTAGAATCACCACATGTATCAGAGAAAATACGTTTAATAGCATGGAACATAAGAGAGAGAAGAACGAAGTCAGAAGTCAAAAGAATGATATTCTATTCTTACAACTCTTCAACAAGATAGAAATCCAAAAAGCACATGTGTTAGCGTTAAAAAAATATATTACTATCTAAGTAGTATTAAAAAATAATTTTAGGGTTATTAAAATAATTATAGAAATTGTTTTAAAAGAAGGAAAAATATGGAACGATGAGAGGCGTGGAGTTCTTGTGTTTTTACTATTTATTTTATTTGAAAATCCTTGTGAAATAAGTGGAATGGAAACACAATGGCACTTTTAGAGATTCAGCTACGTGAAGACACTTGCATAACACAAATTTTGAATTTCGTTCGACCTGGGGTTGTTATATGGCATTGAAAGAGTGAATCATATTAAAGTGAACGGAATTTTTATAAATGCAAAGTAAAAATGTTTGATACAAAATAGTAAGTTAAAACACCCACACGAAAAGAATAACAGAAATGGAATCACTTGGTTAGGCGAAACTTCGTAGAATACAAGAACACTCAAGAATACACAAATTAATAAGAATATATTTGGCAGACGGGAAAGGAAATGAGTAAACTTTCTTGTCATTGAGAAAGAACAGCGAATGTAAATAACGACAGGCAATAAACACGCACAGAGAAATAAGAAACGTGTGTGTATTTGTGTGTGTGTGTGCGTGTGAGTTTGAAGGCGCATGGCTTAGTGGTTAGGGCGCTGCACTCATGATTGCGAGATCGCGGTTTCGATTACCAGACCAGGCGTTGCGCTGTGTTCTTGAGCAAAGCATTTCATTTCATGTTGCTTTGCGATCATTTCGCCATCTGACATGTGGCACATGGTGCACCTGTACAAATAATGAGAGTTTGATGGAGGGAATGAGCTTATGTGAACACAACCATTTGTTCACGATAAACGAATCATTTCTGTGGTTGTTCAGCAAGAACTTGCCGAACCATCATACGTCGTCTAACAACGGAGAGTCCATGATGTATGTATGTATGTATGTATGTATGTATGTATGTATGTGTGTATGTATGTATGCATATACATACATACGCACATATATTGTACGTATATATGTATGAAACTTGTTGAAAGTGATGAGTCTGACGCTGATGTAAATGAGAGACACATCTATCTATCTATCTATCTATCTATCTATCTATCTATCTATCTATCTATCTATCTATCTATCTATATGTTTGTCTATCTGTCTGTCTAACAGTTTCCTTATCGATCTATATAAATACCTGTAAGCGTCTATATATATATATATAAATATATAAATATACATCTGTGTGTATGTGTGTGTGTGTATAGATGTATACTAGTGAGAGTGCGTGTGTGTGTGTGTGTGTGTGAATTTATGTTTAAGGAGGCGTGTGCTGTTTAGAATATCATGAACGTAAATTATGATGAAATGAATTGTCCCGTAATACCTTTCGGATTGCGGTTTTAATGAAATCTGAACGCCGTATGATAAAACATTTGCAAGTAAGACCATCCCCTCCACAACCTCCACTCTGTTCTACCTCAATCAATACAAACTCACGTTGTTGAATTATATTCATGTATGTTTTCCTATTTTATACCATTAAATGTGTTACGCCTGCCTCGTGTTCCTGCTTCAGGCCTGTTTGACGTAAATTTGCATTTGACCTATACATATCAAATTTGATACATAAGTCTGTGGCTCTTCGTTCAAAAAACCATAAACTACGACGTCTTTATTTACTGTAGCTGTCATGTCAATTTTCGGCTTTTTGTTGTTATTTTATATATGATTGTAAGATTTTGTAAGTTTTTGTTTTTCTATTTGTTCTTACAGTGTGTTTGGTTTGCTTTTTTGGGTAGGTATATGGCTTCCCTATTTTCAGAAATATAAATATGTCTGCAATAAATATCGCAGATGTTTACTATCAGAAAGAAATGTGGAAGCCATGTTAATTGGTAAAATATAAATCAAATATAAAAAAAAAACATACATGTAAACGCGCACACACACACACATACAAACACATACGTACATACCTATACGCATACATACAGGCATACATAAATACATGCATTACAATATCATCTAGACTTGTGTATTTCTTCGTTTCTTATCGATGTATACATATATATGTAATTTAAATAATTTGGGGAAAAGAATTTCCAAATCAACCAGGTACAACCCTTCAGTATTACATGCATCTGCATATCGTACCTTTGGGTCTTATTTATTATATATTTATGTATTTATCAAGAAATATACAAAGTATCTAATAAAAGGTTTGGGGGGTTAATAGATATGCGGGTATTCTATTTCAGATAATACGGAAAAAAAAAGAATAATAATAACCTAATTAGTATATCTGAAAGTAAAGTCATGGTGTCCATTTGCACATCACGAAATAATACTTAAAGGACATAACCATTATACTAGCGGGTTATACACTATAATTACTTAATTATTTCCTATTTAGTTAACACTTAAAGTAATTAATTATGAAGAAAATACGCAGAAATATCTATTAATCGCCCCAAACTGAATTGCATGTATATAAATATA
>NC_068995.1:7717700-7723570 GCF_001194135.2 Octopus bimaculoides | reverse complement strand
TATATATATATATATTCAGAGAGAGAGAGAGAGAGAGAGAGAGAGAGAGAGAGAGAGAAATAGATAGATGGATAGATAGATACAAGTATACCTGAGTGAGTACATCAGGAAGGGCCACTAAGTACATTGGTAGGATTTACTTATATTATTTAATAACTGTTTCATTCATATACATATCTAAACTGGAAATGGCCAGGAAGCAAAAATAGCATATAATTAAATATATATATGTATGTATGTATATATCGATATAGATATAGATAGATAAATAGATAGAGAGAGAGAGAGAGAGAGAGAGAGAGACAGAAAGAGACAGAGAAATGAAGGAGAGAATAGACGCCTTCTCAAATAACAATTCGAACCGTTACTCCCATCACCTGTTATTTTTGCATTGCAGTCAGTTCCATCGTCGCCATGATAGATCGCTGACCACAACATTCAAATTTTTTTCTCCGTGTTTTTCTCCTTGTTTTCTCCTTATTCTTTCTGTTGAAGAGCGTAGCTCGAAACGTTAAAGACTTTCTATTCCCGAGCGTTAAACTAATACATCCTTTTGTTGTTTACACCACCTGTTCTCGTCTGTTGTTGTTTTTCGTAAATTCTCCCTTATATATATATATATATATATATATACCCATGTTCAAGTCTATCAACAATTGTACACACATATTTGTAATCTGTTGTGAAAAGCTATAGTTTCGAAACTACTGACTACAAATATTCTCCTTTACAATAACTTTCAACCAAATACACACATTCGTAGGACAGTTTCGATTTCATTGTTGCGCACAAATATATCAAACCTGTTATGTTTGCATTCGAAGAATATTGAGTTGGGAATGTAGCTCAAATATTCCTCGTGTTGAGGTGTATGTATATACTACAGAACACAAATATTTTCTATAATTATCTCGGAGATGTCTTTCATTTTCAAACTCATGGTAGTTTTGTATTTGAGCAGCAACATTATAATGCTGCATTGGAAGACAATAATTAAAAGATATTCTGGGACAACTACTGTATGAATACTTAATTTTATCAGCATATATGCGATTTGTGTGTAATCGTGTAAATATATATATGTTTGTGAGTGACATTAATTCACACACATACACACACACATAAAAACATGCCTGTCGACTTTACATTCGACTAACAACATGAGACTTCTTTGAAAGATATTAACATAATGATATTTAGAGACTGCTACTGCGTATTCCATTAGAGATATACCTTGATAAATGACCCCCCCTCTCTCTCTCTCTCTCTCTCTCTCTTTCTATCAATCTATCTATCTATCTATCTATCTATCTATCTATCTATCTATCTATCTATCTATCTATCTATCAAAAATCAATCAGAGAGCAATAGCAGTATCTGTGGTAAAAGATGACACAATTATCAACTATCTATTAAATGAATTGAGTAGACTAGCATAAAAATATTATAAACGTAGGCATAACTGTGTAGGTATTGATATATGAACTGTGTGGATTCAAACTGATTGAAGACCAGTATGAGATCGAGCGAAACGTTGCAAGGAGAAACAATTATTAGAGGATTTTATGGGATTTTTCCATTAAGACAAAAGGTCAAATATTATTTTAAAGATCAAAACTAACTTCGTAACGTCATAGATTTTGTAATATCACATGTTAATAGATTGTCCATCAAAGATCTAGGATCTAGCTGGATAGATAAAGAGATTGTAGAAAGCAAAGGTGACAATTCTGACGATTGTTACACTTAGAACTATACCGAAAGAACTCTTGAAAAAGCAGAAGAATATTTCAATGGAGATTCGCACCGTCGGCCCACAATAGTATGCCACCGTATATTCCGCAAGATTCTCAAATACAGTTCTTCAGAGTTGAAGAAACTTATTTCACCAATCATCAGGACAACATCCCTGCAAACTAACGCAGAATGTAATAGCTTTAATAATCAAATTATAATTCTTCTTGTTACTCCATTAGTAAGTTAACCCGTGCTTTGTGCTCTATCCGTTTACCGCTCCTGTTGATTGGATCAAGTTAAAACATGAGTTAGTGGTAAACGGCCTAGAAACACAGAAAATACATTGAGCATTATTTAATGAATAGTAAACGAACATAAAGGAAATTTCTATTTTATAATTTATTGCATTTGTGACTCGTTAGTTTGCTCATGTTTTTCTAGCTAACCTTTTTATTGGTATTTTAGTTTGGATGGCTATAATAAATTACAATATGTCACAATTTCTGGATTTTAGTGTACGTGCACCATAGATTCATATTTACATTACTTTTATGTAAGCTGTGTGTTTAAGTGATTGCATATATTTCTTTACATAAGAACATCATATATTAATATTATGTTATTGCTTTTCTATTTAATAAACCAAGTCAATTGTCACTTTTCATTTGGTCCACTCAGATCATAAGCATTTGTTAATGACAGGGATGGTGTTTGAACGTAAATTGATTTAGGTGCAATGAAACTTCATCACGAAAGATTTTTCACGAAAAAACTACGACGAGAATTTATGTCACAGTTATATACGGAGCAGAAAGTACTGGTGTGTTTCATGTGCGACTTTGAAGTAACGCTTTCAGTGCCATCTGCTTCGTAGCTGCGGGAATTACTTTTTAAATACAAAAGATATTAAGCATATTGCAGAGGTTGCCTACAAGTGGAATGATAATGATAATAATAATAATGATAATCCTTTCTGCTATAGGCACAAGGCCTGGAAATTTGAAGGAGGAAGTCGGACGATCGCATCGATCCCAGTGCGCATCTGATATTTATTTCAACAACACTGAACTGAAAGGATGAAAAGCGAAATCGATCTCTGCGGCATTTGAACTGAGACGTAAATAGTAGAAACAAATGCCGAAAAACATTTTCCACCATTTTGTAACAACGACAACAACAATGGCAACAACAACAATGATCTTTTCTACTGGAAACATAAGGGATTGAGTCGATTACGTCGACACCAGAGCGTAACAGGTACTTATTTAATCGACCCCCTTCCCCCAAAGGATGAAAGGCAAAGTCGACCCCGGCGGAATTTGAACTCAGAACGTAGCGACAGACGAAATACCACTAAGCATTTCGCCCAGCGCGCTAACGATTCTGCCAGCTCGCCACCTTAACAACAACGACAACGACGACGACGACGACGACGACGACAAGAACAACAACAACAACAACAACAACAAAAACAACAACAACAACAACAATGATAATAACAATAATAATAATGATAATAATAAGTAATATTTTGAAATTCAACTGCTCGCAAATGTATAAATGTATGCCCACGTAACATAACTGAGATTCAGTGTGCGAAGTTAGATCGATTTAGATTACATCTTGATAAAGTACATGTTTAGTTCGTTCCCAGGAGAATACACTACGCACCAAGCACGTCACAACGGAAGACGCAGCAACGGATATTGTTATCGGTCGATAAACGTGAAATAACGAATCTGGAAGATGACAGAATTGTCAGTGGTGCTCTTCGTGTCTTGCATTGTTTTGACATTACTGAAATATTCACAAAGCATTGGATTGGAGGATATTTTACACACATATACATACAGTAAACGTATCTGTGTACACACAATGCTAACAAACATTAAAACAGGCATACACGGAAGCGCAGACTACCTCACATACATACATACATACATGGCTAAAATTTGCCCTTTTTATAATTATACCATATGTTCCATATTTATTATACCATACCTTGATACTGTGGGGACTAAGATCCCCGTTGACAGACCGCTGGTATTTATATAGTGTTAAACACTTTTGGTATGCAAATTAGGCACTCCTTCATAGAGTAGCTGCTGCATTTGTTTTGTATATAAACAGTTTAGCTGATTGTCTCTAGAGACGCTCAGAATGAAGTGGAACCCTTCTAACGAGAACCGAAGATGTCATACCATGTATTACATACATATATATGTATCTACATGCATACATATTTGCAGAATGGCTTTTTTTTCAAGACGTTGACATCAAGGACAATACTTTTTAACGAGTAGAATGGTGGTAACCTTTAGAAAAGGAATTTCACAAACTGTGTGTAGGCTTTAATAAATGTACAAGCGCTTTCGGTTCTTAATATTATCAAGCACGTGTCGATAAGTACTGAGAGAGTTTGCACATTTATTAAAGCCTTTTTTGTGTGTGTGTAGTTTCATCTCAGAGCTGCGGCCATGCCGATGCACCGCTGTTTTGCTACACTGTTATTACTGAGAGCCTCCTCCAATATGTGGCACTTGGTGAAGAATGGAGTTTGATGTAGCTACCCTCATTTGCACATCTTGCCGTGAGGTAGGTTCTTCTGGGACTCTCAATAGGAAGAGGTCCAGCTTTGATTTACAAACGCCTACATCTACTTTGTGCCCCTAAGCATTTTGTCCGGCGTGGTAACGATTCTGATAGTCGTCGCCTTTCGCGGCCTTAATAATCCCGTCCACTAAATGCAGAAAGTCTGGAATTCTAAGAAAGGGACTAGTTGATTACCTTGATCCCAGTGTTCGACTGGTAGTTATTTATTGACACCAAAAGGATGAAAGTCAAAGACGACCCCGGCAAAATTAGACGAACGAAATTCCGCTAATCATTTTGTCCGAGTGCTAACGATTCTGACAGCTTGCCACTTTAATTGCCGTCTTAATCAGTGCCTTAAGAATAATAACAATGCGTACAGATTTTAGCCCTTGGCAAACCCTCGATTTTCCACAAGTGAAACAAGAGGGAAAACGACTTCATTCTATAAACATGCTCTTCTACATAACAAAATGATATCGAGCACTACTATCTTGGGAGTTTTCATATCTTTTGAAAAGGAAAGAACACATTATTCTACGGGAGCTGTTATTGCTAAGAAGTCCTGTTCAGCCAAAAACCTTCCTTTTCTGTTAGTCTGCATGTGTTTATCTATGCTTTTTCATTACTTTTCATGTGGCCAGGTGGGAATAATAAAACTGTTGTCATTTTATCGTGCTTTTGTCAATATTTTCTTTATATATAATCGTTATTTTGACAAATGGCAGAGAAAAAAAAATTGTTGTCTTTTTTTATTATTTCCTATTCTTTCTTTTACTTTTCAAGAATCTACTTAAAGATAAAATATTATAGTATTTGCATTTTTCGCTCGCCTCAAAATATTTTTATTTACTCTGCGCGAAGTGATCGGCCATTTTCACTTTGGATTGCCTAAAATCCCGTTGCTAAGACGACCTATCCCGAAAGTAAACACAGGAATCAATAGTGTGAGTGTGTGATATCAGAAAGATTATAACTAAAAGCAGCCGGGAAAACTGTAAGGACGGAGTCTGCAGTGAATGCTTTTAATAAACAGGTTACAACGCAAATAGATTACGACTGGAAGTACAGACACGTGACAACATATACGCACGCGTACTCATACAATCATTTACGTGCATTGACACCTACGACCACCACACATACTCACACACACACATACATACACAAACATACGTATATGTTAATTTTGCGAAACATGCAATAAAGAGCTTTTAAATGGGGAACTCGACGTAGATAAAATTATACATGATAGCGTGTAAACATTGGCTTTATAGAAATCCCTAGGCGGATAAAAGTCGAGGACTCTCCTAGGCTCAAGACAACCGATGTTGGTACGTTTACATCACGCAACTTAGCAGTTCGGCATAAGAGATCGATAGTATAAGTACTACACTTACAAAGAATAAGTTCTAGTTTCGATTTCTTTGACTAAAACCTTTTAAGGTGGTGCTCCAGCATGACCACACTGAATGACTGCAATAAGTAAAAGATTAAAACAATAATATATATATATATATATATATATATATATATATATA
>NC_068995.1:7714721-7716675 GCF_001194135.2 Octopus bimaculoides | reverse complement strand
TATCTGTCAGTCTCTGTCTGGTTTTGTCTGTGAGTTTCCGTCTCTCTGTCTGCGTGACTCTGTTCTTTAACCTGTGTCTCTGGATTTGTCTCTGTCTGTTATTGTCTGTGTGTGTCTGACTGTTGGTCCGTCTCTACCTGTTTCTCTGTCTCCGTCTCTCTCTGTCTCCGTCTGTCTCTGTCTTTCTCTCTCACTCTCTCTTTCTCTCCATCTTTGTCTGTCTATCCATCTCTCTCTCTCTCTCTCTCTCTCTCTCTCTCTGTTTGTCTGCTGTCTGTCTGTCTGTCTGTCTCTCTCTCTCTCTCTTTCTCTCTACCATCGACCCTCTCTCTCTCTCTTTCTCTCTACCATCGACCCCCTCTCTCTCTAGACCTTAATCTCCTACCAAACATTCAAGGACTTGGAATGTTAGCTTGTTCACTTCCCGCGGTCACTGAATTTATGATTCATTTCTTGAAGCAATGCTATTTGAGTTTTAACATCAATCACACGTACATTTTCAACTATTAATTCCTTCACTAGTAACTCAACTAGAAATAGAAATGTTATTACAAAATTCTAGAGGATATAATTTACAAAGAAAATGATTTATTGCCTTTCCTCGAATGTTCTTCGGTTTATATTCATTTATATTTTGGCATTCTTTTATTACAAGTAATCCGAGCGAAGTAATATTCTTCATTTGTTCATCTGTTCAACCAAGTTTCATAGAATTGATACAAATAGGTTTCTGGAATTGAAATTCACCGTTTTAGAATGTATATACACATAGAAGCTAAATCGATATAACCCGAAGTGTGTGATTGCATAAATTACACAGCAATAGCACTCTATTCGATATAAGTCCTTAAGTTTATTTACATATATATATATACATACATACATACATACATACATACATACATACATACATACATATGTATGTGTGTGTATATGTGTGTGTGTTTGTGTGTGTGTGTGTGTTGTGAGAGGTTTGTTTCCCGACCAGATGGTTCCGGCTTAATTCCTACTGCATGGCACCTTGGGCAGATGTTTTCTGCTATAGCCACAGGTCGGCCAAAACATTGTGAGTAGATTTCGTAGACGGAAATTGAAAGAAGTCTGTCATTTGGCAACCAGTTTCAGTTTGTTTACGTAACTTAGCGTTTCGGCAAAACATATCAATGGAATACGATGACGCTTTACAAAAAAAGTATTACAGTTGCTTCATTCGACTAAAAATGCTTCAAGGTGTTGCTCCAACATGACTAAAGTAAGTAAAAGATAGATAGATAGATACATACATACATACATACATAAATATCCATAAATATATGCATGCATGCATACATAAATACATACGTAAAAAAAACGTACGGACAAGAAACGTGTAGCCGTGTAGCCGTATGTCTATGGATATATATACGTATATAAATATATATATTTGTATGAATGTATGTATCTGTGTGTAAAAGTATTGCTGTTGTTGTTTTTACTGTTCTTATTATTATTTAAAACTGTTTGAATCGGCCCCATGCAGATTAAATGTTTCGCGGGCTTCTCATAGGTACCTAGTTCGTAGGGCTCAGTTAATTAAACTGAGTCCAAAAGAAAGTTAAGTCTCTGAAAGGACCCAACGAAACTTTAAGTCGCACGAGGCCGAATGAAACTGTATTAAATAATAATATATGGATATCTATACGACAGGCTTCTTTCAGTTTCTGTCCACCAAATCTACTCACAAGACTTTGGTCGGCTCGAGGCGATAGTAGAAAACAGTGGGATTGAACCTGGAGCTATGTGGTTGGTAGGCGAGCTACTTACCACACACAGCCATTAGTGTCAGACGCTTACAGCACCTAGTTTTCCCAAGCGGTCACCCATCTAAGTACCCACTAGGCTTTACGTTGCTTAACTTCGGTGATCGGACGAGAATCAGCGTCTTCAACGTGATACAGCCGTGTATGTGTGTGTG
>NC_068995.1:7713708-7714529 GCF_001194135.2 Octopus bimaculoides | reverse complement strand
ATATATATATATATATATATATATATATATATACACACACACATACATCCATACGCATCTACACGTACAAAACGTATGTATATATATGTGTGTGAGGCTACGTAAATACAGTTATATCTTATACATACATGTATGTCCTTATATATCTATACATATATACATACATTCAGAATATGCATACATACGTATACAGCACATATATATCTTTGTTGTAAACGATATCAAGTTAATGTAATGATATCACAACAGAATTTTGACATGATTTGTATTTATCAGCATCAGAGAACATTTTTTTGTGTTGTGTTCCGATTGGAGATGTTGCTCTGTAGGATTGTAAAGTGGTGTGGTTGTATTTATTAAACCATGGGATATGACAAGATATCACAATGCATCGCACATGATACAAACGATATACAAGTAACAGTTATTTTTAGTAACTATGTTTACTGCAGTCGCCCGGGAAAGAGTGAGACACAACGAGAAAGACAAAGAGAGAGAGAGAGAGAGCGAGACATAGAGACAGAGATTGAGAGAGAAAGAGTGAGTGAGAGAGAGAGGCAGAGCGGCAGAGACAAAGAGAAAAGATAAGAGATGTATGGGGAACTGCAGAAAATCAATAGTGTTCCGATGACTTCTGAATTGAAGAGTTGTAGGAAAGCAATCCAGCGTTTAAGTTATTGTAATAGTGGAAAGCTCAGTGAGAAAGAAATGCGACACAATATTGTGGATATAGAACCATCTGCTGTAGCATCTCTACGTTTATCTATATATCTATCTATCTATCTATCTATCTATCTATCTATTATCTCTCTCTCTCTCTC
>NC_068995.1:7709295-7712877 GCF_001194135.2 Octopus bimaculoides | reverse complement strand
ATATATATATATATATATATATATATATATATACATATTCATATACATACATATTTATATATAATATACATATATATATGCGTATATATATATACGTATATGCATATACGCTTATATATACATATATATATATATATATGTATATATATTTACACATATGTGTGTAAATATAGAATCGAAACAATTGTATGTAATTTGTATTTAATATCGGAAGGAATTTCAACCATGTTTCGTGGTCTGCTACCACAACAGCTCCTTTATAGGATCATGTTAATAAATTTTAATTTTTTCAATTAACAATTGAATATCTCCATTTTCTATTCATTTTCATAAATTTAATATTTACTCATGTGATGCGTAAGGTTTTTTCTCTACCAAATTGGGTATTTAGCAGTGGAGCCAGTGAAAGATTGGATGTCTTCCTCCCTATATATATATTTATATGTGTTTGCGTGTGTATGTATATGTATACGCATATATAAGTATATATGTGTGTTTGTGCATGTATACATATGTATGTATTTATGTAAGTGTGAATTTATGTGTGTGAGTACGAGATTATTGTCAGTGTTCGTTTGTACGTATGTGTCTTGCGCTGTACACCTCTACATTTCTTCGCTTTACGTACAGCTCCAATAATATATTAATAAATAATCATGTATCTTCTGAGCGCCTGTATGGATGTGTGTGCGTCCGTGCGTGTGTGTGTGTATTCATGTACGTGCGTGTGTATGTGTGTGTGAGTGTGTGTCGAAACCATAATTATTGTCTCCACGGCTGATTATAGCACGGAAAGAAGCTATTACGACGTCTGATCTGTAATGACCATATCCAATTATCCAAAATGCTGGATTCTTACAACTTCCTGCCTTGTTAAATATCATCTGATCTCATCTTGATCAAATATCTATAATATACATGCGTATCTGTATATGTGAGAGTAAATGCGTTTTACGATGTCTAATATATCTCATATTACGTTGCGCATTGTATGATTGTCTGATATGCATGTACACGAATATTCATAATATTTTTTCACCATCTCACAGAAAAATATTCGCAATTATTAAAGCATAGTTTTCGCTTTCAGATAGATAGCCGGAACAAATGAATTACATCATTTATTGAACATGTTGTTGATTTTGTTATTGTTGTAGTTGTTAATTTTTTTTATCTTCAGGCCAGTTCTAACGGAGCAGTCATATCTATGATCAAAGGCGTCGAAAATATAACCACCTCTCCTTGCTTTCTTTTTATCTCTACCTTTCTTTTTTCAGCTTTTGTATATTCAGGATCATGTAATTCTTATATATCCTTCTTTTCACGTTTGCGGATCAGTTGACGGAGATCGAGCTGGTCTTTATATACGCCTAACGAACTGACTAGTAGATCCCTCTTCTTTGCATCTAAAAATGTACATTTTTATTAAAAATCCAGTCTAATGAATCCAGTATACATTTCTGTCTCTTAATTTTACATCTCTGTTGTGCATGAGTAAAGAGAACTTTTTTAAAATCGATGAGAAAGAACCGAATGTCAAAGTAATTATGTGAGAGATGGTAAGATATATAGACCTTTCGAACAGTTGTCCTTTGTCAAGATAATCGAAAGGAGAAGAGAGAAAACATAATGTAAACTATACAATGTTGCAGCTGAAATAAAATATCTCAGCTTCTCTGGACTTTTGTAAAGTGAGTAACTACTTTCCCGCAGTGTAAAGTTAATTTGTATTAAGCAGAATAAACCTGATATTAATAAGGGAACACAGAAAAGTACGCCTGAGTGTGTACGTGTAACATATAATTTTACGAGGAATAATTGATTACGTTTGGGACCAAAGTTATGTGCAAATATGTGTGCAATAATGGTGGAACGTGATAGCCTGGAAAAGGCTTGAAGCTGTAAAAATTTGTATGACAAAGAGATGTTAGATTATTGTTGTCAGTGTGCGGTAAATTGAAGTTTAAGCGTGACTGGGTACATGAATAGAATGGATGTGGGTATCAAGTAGCATGTGGATATTTTCTATATGAGTATGTGGTGGGTGTTTTGGATGAAAGTAAGACGTTAATTTATACAAGCCAGAGTAGATGTGTTCGAACAAAGAGAGCTGGTGATTGAGGCAACATAAAGAATGAGATTCTAGAATATTGTATAATCCCACAGAGAAATACAGGTGATGATTGACCTGGAAAATTAAAGTGACTTGATAAAGGGTTAATGCCACTGGGTCGGGTGTACGATGAATACTCTCTGAAGCTTTGGGCTTATAGATAACAAATGTTTCTTGAATACAATAAACCACATTGCTTTCTTTCAATGAAATGGTTGACATTTATGGATCTGCAACAGAGGAGGTTAGTTAGATGGAAAAAGAACGTACCTCAGTACTTATCTTGCACTTAATTTAATCGATTCAGAAAGACCGAAAAACAAAAGTTATTTTGTCTGGGATTGAACCCGAAATGTGAATAGCCGGACTAAATACTGCAAAGTATTTTTTTTTCAGAGGACTAACGATTCTGCCAGTTTTTTACTTACAATAGTATCGGCTAAAAAAACAACAAATTGTTGGTTTTGTTTCCATTTTATTCTTCATTGTTTTACTAGTAAAGGTTCGTGGTTTAGTGGTTCATGTATTCTGCCTATAGTCGTGCGGTCCCGAGTTCGATTCGCGGCAGCGTGTTGCAACATTGAGTACGATATTAATTTCAAAGTGCTCCAGTACACTCACCTGACAACAATGAGCTGTGCCTGTACTTTAAAGGGCCGGTGCTGAATTGCTGTGAGAAGTACGTTAAGGGTACATGTCTCTGCTTAGCCACTTGCACGTTAATTTCGGGAGCAGGCTGTTTCGGTGATCGAATTAAATGCAGCACTCGTCGTTGTATCCAACGTACTATCAGTCGTCTATTTGTTTTCTCCTGATTTCTTTCATCGGAATACCGTTATGCTGGAATGCAGGTGGATGACCTAAGATAGATTCAGCTGTTATATCTAGAAAATGGATCGAGGGCGTAGTAACACCTTCGTTGGTGGGAAAACCAGATCAGGAGCACATAGGTGAAATAAGCGATTTATTTCCTGCTGGTATGCAGTATGTAACATATGGCAATACGCCAAACGAATAATTTCTCATTTCCCGTTTTGTCTCAATGCAATTGTTGAAAGGTATTTGACAAACAGACCGTTAATTTTTCAAAACAATGACACGTTAACTGCCTGTCTGTGTGATCATTAATTATGTAATATATTTCGATAATCTGCCAAAGTAGGAAGCTTCTAATAAGTGGATAGTTTTTCCAATTTGAATCAAGTGCGGCGAGAGAATTTCATTGAGATCTCACATCAGTATTAACGCATTACTTCCATGCCCAATAAACTGCATTTCCTAGTTTTCCAGTCCGTTTTGTTAATCATCTACTGGAGACTAATTAATTGTCTGGAAATGACTGCTATAGGAAACGATATTGTGTATATATTAATATATTATATCTATCACTCTCTCTCTCTCTCTCTCTCTCTCTCTCTCTATCTCTCTCTCTCTATCTCTCTCTCTTTATTTATCTATCTATCTATACA
>NC_068995.1:7708775-7709285 GCF_001194135.2 Octopus bimaculoides | reverse complement strand
ACACACACACACACACACACACACACACACACACACACACACACACACACATATATATATATATATATATATCATTCATAGATGAGATCCAGATATCCAGATATTCTCCATACAGAATACACTTAGTAGTGCTCAAGACCGGCTATAGAAGTAAATATAGAGATCAGCAATTTAGACAGTAAAATGGAATGATTGAAACAGTCCATCTTTGAACTTCTTTCCTTTAATATCTCAAATGTAAGATGTCTTCCCTGAAGATGGAGTCTTCTCTCATCCTATGATGGAATCAATCTACAAACAATATTATGGAACACCCAACCCCTGAGAAACAGCTGTTGAATTTGTAATACTTTTCTCCAACCGTTTTAATTCTCAGTCCTTTGTTCTTTGTGTAAGTCGGATCTTTTCCTATGTATACAAATATACAATTTTTATATTTCTTGTGCTTAATACACCTTATACATTAATCTGTTTAACTTGCTTATTCCTACATTTAATTATATATGTATA
>NC_068995.1:7708226-7708738 GCF_001194135.2 Octopus bimaculoides | reverse complement strand
ATATATATATATATATATATAGTAGACATGACACCATTCAGTATTCGGTGTGCAAATATAGTAAATTTTAATGTAGAGAAAAGTATGAAATTCAAGGCTTCTAGTTCATCCTATTCGGGAGGGTATAGAGGTTTATCCATATCTGCGTGGAGGTGTACTTCCTTATGTATAATCCCAGGTATGTTCATAGTTCAGAAAGCAAGCCGAGTGATGCATCCTGTTGAGAAAATAGATCTAGAAGTTTAATGCTCATGTAGATCCGCATGAGCCAGCGTCGTCCTCTATAGCCACAGGTCGACCAAATCCATGTGAGGGGGTTTCGTTGGCTAAAACTGAAAGAAGGCCCTCGTATGTGTATGTCTGTTTCTGCGTGTTTGTGTTTGTGGGTCATCAGGGCTTTACAACTAGTCCTGGTTCTTTTACGTCCCCGGAGCTTAACGGTTCGGTCAAACAGACCGATGGAATATCTATCTATCTATCTATCTATCTCTATCTCTTTCTCTCTCTCTCTC
>NC_068995.1:7704106-7708097 GCF_001194135.2 Octopus bimaculoides | reverse complement strand
GTATATATATATATATATATATACATACATATATAATGATTATTTGCGTCATATAAAGTAGAAACGGTCATTAGTGGATTCAAAATTATGCAATATATTCTCGGTCGTTTTAAATATATTATTCGTATTCATTATCAGTCCTTCTCAATTGTGTGTCATTATAATTAATGAGAAATTGCGTATTCTTCTTCTGAATTTATATTTCTTTCTTTTATAGCGTTTTAGGAATAAAATTCTTCAACGAAAGAGGCAGTAGACCGTTTTATGTTCCAGGAATCGTAAGTTGAAGCTTTCCGTTTTCCTTTTCCTGTGTTTCTGTTTGTTTCTCGTAGACTAAATGTTTATTTCTTCTTCGACTCAACTACAAACGTCAAATATTATTCCAAAATACTCAATGAGTTACTCTAATTCTACCCTTTTATAGAAATTGTGTAAATGTGCTTTCTTTAAGAAGGAACAATAGAAGATCATTAGTAGTAGCAACATCTAAAAATTAGATTAAGTAAAAGAAGAATGCCCGGCCTGTTTAATCAATATGGCGGATATTTTGACCTATGATTCTCTTACAAATCACACCCCCATTGGAAAAACAATCAAGAAGAAGAACTATAGGATAATTTCGTCCACATTAACCAGTTTTAGAAGAAAACAATAAGACAGAATGGTCACGGTTAGAATGCTTAGGATTTTATGGCCGACTTGAGGGCGAATATTAAGATCAATATCATGATATGAAACAAAACATAAAATTTGGACGGAATCATAAACAAGTAAATAGTGAAGAATTGCCAAATTAAATACAATCCAGTCAATAAACACACACACATATATGTATATATATGTATATATGTATGTGTATATGTAAATATATGTATGTGTATGCATATCTATGTGTGTACATGTATAAGTATATGTTTTTCACGCTACAAGATCCTGAAACTACAAGACGTCATATATGAACAATTCTATTCTGGATGGGAAGAAGAAGATAATAAAGTAGAAAAGATGATTGCTTGAGAGCCAAAGAACCAAGTATGTACCAGCAATAAAAGTAGCTAGCCATTAAAACAAAACAAAGCACTTGGCCCACCACCAGCGCCACCACCAAAACCACCCACGACCATTGCCCACCAACGCACTCAGAAACGTAACTTAATCCTTTTTCTTTTCTTTTTATATCTCCGTCTTAAATAAAACTGGTTTTGCAGTAACTTAAATGGAACTGCTCGAGACGGATTAACAACAACAAAACCGACAACACCACCAGCAACAACAACAGCACTAACAACATAAAAACATGAGTCCATAAAATAAATCCGGAATATTGAAAGCAAAATACAATAATTTATTTCTTTCTGTAAATATTCATATAAGTCTTTTTAGTGAAGTCAGACTTAACAATATATCAGCGTTCCTTTTGTTATGCCCTATTTAATGTATTCATACTGATAAATAAATAAATAGATTAAAACATGAATAAGAGAAAAGAGTTTATAAATATGTATGGATAATTATATTTCAATCTTTTACTTCATATTTTCTTCATCTTCCATCTTTGTGTATCTATCTATCTCTTTCAATCTCTGTCTGTCTGTCTGTCTGTATCTCTCTCTCTCTCTCTCTCTCTCTTTCTCTCTCTTTCTCTCCCTCTCTCTCTCTCTCTCCCATCTCTCTCTCTGTATATATATTTATATACTATTGATATTACGGCAGCGGTTGTTTGTTTTATTGTTTTTGCCGATGAAATTATTGGTCTTTCGTTATTCGCTTGGAACCACGCTAGAGCAAAACGAGAGCAACAACGGAGTTGCAAAGACGTTTGATCTGCATCCACAAGTTCATGGTTTCAATACAACTGCGTGACATCGAGAACGACCAAACGAAAGTGGTTAAATGGAAACCAATCAGATTGGTTGTATCTGAAATTGTATCTCTATAGCTAAGTTTTAGATCAACGAACTATAATCAAAGATATTGTGCTCGGGATCACCCCAACCGTTTTCCTTTTACATACAGATAACATATTCTTGCATTATCTAAAATCCATTTTGTAAGTCAGTGGAGGAGATTAATTTGAAGGAAATATACCCAAGATCTCCCTATCTTTATGATAGCCAATATGTAAGTATATATATATATATATATATAGCTGTTTCTGTGTACCATATTGAGGTAAATATATATTTACCTCGTTGCAAATGGCAGACGTCATTAGAACGAAGAAAGCAGAGATAGACAAGGAGGAAAATAGAGCGAAAGATAGAGGGAGAAATCGGGAAAAAATGTTCAATGATTCGAGAGTCTTACATCTTAGATGGGTTCAAAGTCCATTATATCCATTGTAAAGTAGCTGAAGAATAGAGGTTGGTTGAATCTGAGGTCTCGTAGTTAGTTATTAGCATGACTTCCATGTGTCTGCTTGTTCGGTTAGTTGATCGCCGGTGTAATCTGAGGGAGTTATCCCTAATTAGGGATATCCGGTGTGGTTAATAGGAGCTATGTGTCACTAACCTATACGTTGTGGTTAATTCGTATATTTGCAAAGGAAGTCGTAAACAAGGATAAAGGTTATATCTATACATGTGATGGAAATTTAAAGTTACCAACCTATACGTTTAGACGGTAAATTATGCGTAAGTTTGCCCAAAGCAGATAATGAATTGCAGAAGAGTCTACAAAATATTGACTAATAAATAAGAAACAACGAAGATGTCCAATCCGTTTGTGGTCTTCAAAATGAAACTGCCATTCTGGAAGCGTTGAATCTAAAATTAGGAATTTTATTTTTTCGTATTAACTGCAAGAATCTATTAGAAAAATGTGAATGACCTTGAATATATTTGTGTTTTTTTAAAGATGTATGTGTGACTTGGATTTGTTACAAGCTCTAGGACTCATAAAGCCAAATGTTAATTCGGTTTGAATGCACATAAGTAATTGGGGTGGCAAAAATCACGCTTGAACGGGAGGCCAGGACGTCATCCAATTAACTTCGTAGGTATAGCTGGGACGCAATTACAGCCAAGTGAACCAGAGCAGCGAGAACACATCTTAATATGTCGTCCAAATATGGAAACCACTATCTTAGAAACGCAAGCGCACAATGCTTACCACTAGGCTAGGCACCTTTAAAGAAATCTAGATCAATGCATATGTGCATGTGTGGGTGTGCTTTTGAGATTGTGCGAGCGTGTTCAAGATTGTATACATTTCTGTTTCAGATGGTGTGTGTGTGTTTATATGTGTATGTGTGTGTGTGTGTGTATGTACAGTGCGTGTGCTGTGTGTGTGGTCACGCACGTCACTATCTGCCTGAAAGCAAATTTCCTATATCATAAGTTCCTGCAATTCGTCTGATAAAATTTCGTTGCGTCCTAAATCCACTTAATGAGAGACTAAACGGAGCCTTCACTTCAAACGAATGACATCATGATTATACTTCGATTAGCAGCATCAGCACTGGTAACAGCAGCAGTTGCAGCAGCAGTTGCAGCAGCAGAGGTAGCAGAACCAGTAGTGGTAGTAATTTTTTTTTTTTTGCGTGGTTGTTGTGGCAGAAACAACGTCAGTTGATGGAACATTGCATAGCTTGTAGAAAAAAATGAATTCTTTCCACATGTCAATGGCATAGGAGATGTTGACTACACACACATACGTAGATACATATACTTAAATACGTGCATATATATTTGCACACACACACACACACACACACACACACACACACACACACACACACATATATATATATGTATATACATATCTGTTGATCAACATTTTTGTGTCCATATATATATATATATATATTTATATATATATGCGTGTGTATGTGTGTGTGTGTGTGTGTGTTTTCGTGTATGTGTGTATGAATATTTATGCCAATGTGAATGTGTGTCTATGAATATAATGTACGTGTGAGGCTGTGTGCTCATGCATATATCTGGTAAATAGAAAGAAAGCGAGAGAGAGAGAGAGAGGGAACGAGTGAGAG
>NC_068995.1:7703038-7704006 GCF_001194135.2 Octopus bimaculoides | reverse complement strand
ATATATATATATATATATATATATATATATATATATACATATATATATACATATATATATACACACAGACACACACACACACATATATATATATATATATACATATATATGTATGTATGTATATTTATGTATGTTTACATATGCATATGTACATGTATATACATATATATATTTAAATGAATATATGTATGTATATTTTATATTTAATTTTATCTTTGTTATATGTAATATATATATATATATGTATATATATATACAAATGTGCAAATTCTATATGTATGATATATATGTGTGTATGGGTGTGCGTGTATGTGTGTGTGTGCATGTATTTTTGCATCTCCTGTTTCTCCATTTTTCTTTTCTTATTTTCTTCTGACCGTTTTTGCTTAGAACTTATTGCAAGAGCAAAAGCCATTAACTTCTTAACCTGAAGACTTGGCCTTGAAATCAAATGGCTTCGTCTACCAATTTACATTGGAAGAGATTGAAATCCGTTTTTCCTTTTATTTTCTTTCCTCATATATTTTTATATTTTTGTTTAATTTTCTTTTTGTCCATAGAAGCATCGTTGTATCTTTATCAGACAGTATTTCAGTGACATTCAGATTAATATGTCACCGTTCACATTTGCTTTGGGAAATTACTGTTATATCTTCTTGTAGTTATTGTTGCTATCGTTCGGGATTCGTGTTTTTATTGTTTTTCCTCTTCTTGTGGCATTAATTTTGCGGTGGTGTTTTAATGTTTCTTGTAGCTATTGCGGTTGAAGTCATCTACTTTCGAATTTGTATTTGCTATTAATGGTATTCCTTTAACATCTGAATAGATATTCATTCATACATACATACACACATATATATACACAAATATACATACATACATAAACATATAAATATATATTTATATATGTTTGTGTGTATGTATGTAACTATATATATATAGATATATATATATATATATATATATAT
>NC_068995.1:7700087-7702626 GCF_001194135.2 Octopus bimaculoides | reverse complement strand
TTTGTGATACCCGTAAGGCCAGGAACTTTTCAGCACCTCCTTGTATATATATGTGTGTGTGTGTGTAATCAATGCTCACACAGCACGCTCACGCATGCGCATAAACATTTAATTATATATAATTAGCCATGGGTATTTACTTGCAATCGCGTTAAGAACAAAAAAGAAAATGCGTAAGTAGGAATCTGGCAAGGGATAAATGTAAAGTGATAGTTGTGAATGTCGAGAGAGTCTCACAGACGTAAATAAACGAAGGTGTTTAACAGTCATGCTTGACCAGACTAACACGCCACAAAAGGTTACTGGGAATTAAGATAGGAGATGGATATACTTAGAGTTATAAATATACAGAAATTCACTCTGATATACTACATTAAAAGCGAAAGATTTGCCAGTGACATGAAATCTTCGGCTAGGTATATGTATGTTGTAAGGATATGGATATAATTACACGCACCAATAGACTCACCCACGTATAAATTTGAGGCTGTGTATATATGTGTCCATGTGTGTTTTTATACAAAGACACACACACATATACGAGGTATGCATATCTGTGTGTTTTTTAGTTTCATTTCGTCACTCCTTTCCTAAGTGTATTGATATTTCTTTTACGGCCCATATCGTCACGGTTCGACAAAAATGATTAGAATAATAATCAAAATATAACTCTGTACGGATATGGCTTTTCCCGACACGCATCCATGGCCATAGTATTCTGTAAAATACTAAACGAAATACTAGTGACGCATCAGTTTGTCACTGGACAGAAACGACAGAAGCATGAACAACACTTTTGCCACACCCTCGGAGAACATATATTCCTATGACAAACACTGCAACATGAGTGGTACTATTTTGACAGCAAGTTTCATGCCGGAGTATGGTTTTCGTAGAATAATTACCTTCTAAGCCAAATGTATATGCTTGTCACAAATATATATCTTTGCGCGTGTCTATTTGTTTATTTAAGATCTCAATTGTTTGTTTGTTTTTTTATTTTGGTTTCTTCTCCTTTAGCCAGTGACACGACAATGATTCTACATATAAACACATCGGAAAATGTCCATACACATATGATGGACGAGCACATACACGCACTGCTAATATATATATATATATTTCTGCGTGTCTGTTGGTTTGTGTTCGCGGTGGTGGAGAATTTGAAGCCAATGTCTGTATTTGTCAGATGTACTTTATGTGGTATTTACTTTAATCTACTTATTTATCCGTCTCTTATTTAATGAAATGCTCTTCTACTAGACGACAAAATCCTGAGAAGTTTTAACGTCTCTTCATTTCGTCACATACATATATATAAAGATACATGCATACATATATACATACAAAACATGGTGGTTGTCTACTCCTTACACAGAGTTTGACCACCTCCTGCACCTACACCTTAGCCCTTTCATGGCGTCTGATGTGGCTTTTTAAACCAGACAATGTTTTGAAAAAACACCCACACAGATTGCACCTCTGATTTGCACTACCAATACCTGCAGGTAAGTTCTGCTCATTGTGGATCCTAACATGTCTTTTAAGACCCCCATTAGATTTGCAAGCCCTCTGGCACACACCACATTCAAAACATATATACATACATAAATATATATATACGTATGTAATCTCCCCGCATATTCAAATACACACAATTATATATGCATATACATAACTATCTACCTTTTTATTCGTTTATTCTTTAATTCGTTTCAGCAATTTGACTGAGGCCATGCTGGAGCACCGCCTTTAGTCGAACCAATCGACCCCAGGGCTTATTCTTTGTAAGCCTAGTACTTATTCTATCGGTTTCTTTTGCCGAACCGCTAACTTACGGGAACATAAACACACCAGCATAAACACACCAGCGATGTTGGGGAAGGCAAACACAGACAAACATACACACATATATATATACGACGGGCTTCTTCCAGTTACCGTCTATGACAGTTACCGTCCACTAACCACTAACAAGGCTTTGGTCGGCCCAAAGCTATAGTAGAAGATACTTACACACGGTGCTACGCAGTGGGACTGAACCCGAAACCATGTGGATGGTAAGCTAGCTATTTACCACACAACCGAAAACGCTAACTGCTTAAGGGGAAATATATTTTGTTTCTGTTTTCGATGATAAACATCTTTAACCAATATTTTCTTATTTTTTCTTCCATACATATTTATTCGTCTGTAATCTCTTAACCTTTTATACACATTTATACATACACACTTATACTCATATATGTGTGTGTGCGTGTGTGTGTGTGTATGTGTATATGTGTGTGTGTGTGTGTGTGTGTGTATGTGTGTGTGTGTGTGTGTGTGTGTGTGTAAGCTCCCAAACCATAGGGGAACATAAGAAAAAATTGGTTTTGTTTCTGAAAACGTTCCTCAGCTTTAAATTGAATTATAAAAACTATACACACACTCACACACATTCATAAACACAAACACACACATTGGTACACACACAGACACACATATACATTCTCATTTATTTCACCTTTGTATAGTATGGTACATCCCGTATATATAT
>NC_068995.1:7698028-7700013 GCF_001194135.2 Octopus bimaculoides | reverse complement strand
TATATATATATATATATATATATAATAAGTATATATATGTTTGTGTGCAGATAAATATATGTGTGTGTGTGACAAATTTTAGTAGATATATACATACACACACACACACACACGCACACACACACACACACACATGCATATATATATATATATGCATATATATATATATAGATAGATATATGTACATATATATGTGTGTATACACATACATATAATACTTATATACGTGTGTGTGTGTGTGTGTGTGTGTGTGTGTGTGTGTGTGTGTGTGTGTGTGTGTGTGTGTGTGTATGTGTGTGTGTGTGCGTGTGTGTGCGTGTGAATGTGTGCGTGTGTATATCTGCATGTATACGTAATTTTATAAACAGAAGAATGTAGACGCCCGAAACACTTGTTCTTGAAGCAAACTGTGGAACTTCTTCCATGTGGAATAATGCCAAATACATAATATAGACACCGAGCGTTGTGTGCCTGAATCTAATGGTTTGCAACAAAAGGAATATGGTTATTCTGCTAATTTCCCTATCAAGGTATTTAGCTTTGCAAATTTGCCAAAATATAAAGAGGCGTGCATTTGGCATTTCATTCCGAAATTTCATATGCGGTGACGGAAACGTTTATATTGCAAACAGCCTCGTTTTTTGTTGTTCTTGTTTCGTAGCCTCGTTGTCATCATTGCCGTTGTTGTAATATCTGTTGGGGTTTTGTTGTTGTTGTCCTTGGTCGTAATGGTGGTGGTGGTTGTGGTTGTGGCGGTGGTGGTGGTAGTAAAGTTGTTAGTAGTAGATTTGGCAGTGGTGGTGGTGGTGCGCGATGGTGGTTGACGTCGTGGTGGTGCCGGTTTTACTTGTGTTGATGGTCATTGCCGTAATCTTCGTGGTTGTTGTTGTCATCATGATGGCGGTGGTGGTAGTAGTACTAGTGTCCTCGCTGATGCCAGTAAAGACGAAGGTGGTAGTGGTGACGGCAGTCACTGTAAAGATGGAGTTACTGACTTTGTTGTTTAGGCCGCCACTTACAACTCTTTGAGAAGATGTATAACTAACCGCATCCCAAACGTTTCAAACCCTTTCCTTATGTATCTATCTAGGATATATAACCTGACCATACAAGCTAGTGTTTCCTGTCATTACATCCAGTCTGCTATTTATAACTAGCGTTCCCCGTTGGCTGCTTCAAGGTAGGTGTTACTATTGAATGTAACTTGTAGAAGGGTTATTAGAAGAGATTTAACCTGTCCTTCAAGATATCTGTCACTACGATCAACATCAACAGCAAACAATGTTACGAATCGATAGACTAAGGTGTAATACAAGTGATGGGAAGATGCAGATAACGAAGAGGTGTAAAGTAGCAAGTGAGAAGAAAATAGGGGAGTGTTATGTAGAGACACGCATAATACGCATAACGGCATTGCCTTCGTCTCTTTACGTTCTGAATTCAAATCCTATCGATGTCAACTAGGCTTTTCATAATCACTGGGTCGATAAAATCAAGTAATAGTCAAGTACTTAGGTTTATAATATGGACTATTCTGCTACCTTTAAAATTACTCGTTTCATGTCAAATTTTGAGACCATTATGAGAAGTAGCATCAGGAAGAATAATTTTTTATTACAGGTACAAGGCCTGGAATTTGTAAAGTACTGGAGTCACATCGACTCCAGTACATAACTGGTACTTAATTTATCGACCCCGAAAAAATAAAAGTCAAAATCGTCCTCCGGGAAATTTGAACTCAGAACGTAAAGTGGCGCTAGGAAATTTACGCGACGTACTAACAATTCTACCAGCTGGCCGCCTTAGCAAGAGCAGTAATAATAGTTATTAGTAGTTGCAGGAAACATGCATATGGTAGATATTTGAATATTTCCACATAAAAATAATTTCAATAAGAATAACCAACATAAGTCGGCAAAACATGCATTTAAAATTTCATCCTTGAAAACATGTATGTGTGTATATATATATATATATATATATAT
>NC_068995.1:7693534-7697574 GCF_001194135.2 Octopus bimaculoides | reverse complement strand
GAGAGAGAGAGAGAGAGAGAGAGAGAGAGAGAGAGAGAGAGAGAGGAAGCGATTGGGGCGCAATGTGTTTTGCATAAAAGTTTGCGTATAGTTACAGGAGTTGTATATTCTTTGTAAATGTTGCTTATCCCTTATTGGGTCGATAAAGTAAGTACCAGTTGAACAATGGGGGTCAGTGTAATTGATTTAACCATTTCCTCTACAATTCTAGCCTTGTGACAAACATTGAAACCTTTATTATTAGTGTATTTGTTCGGCAGCGAGCTGGCAGAGAGCTGGCAGACGTTACGTTCTGAATTCAAATGGCACCAAGGTCGACTTGGCTTTTCATCATTTCGGTGTCAATAAAACATGTACCATTTGACCGCTGGCGTCGATATAATCGGTGTATCCTCCTACTCGAAATTGCTGGCCTTGTGCCAAAATTTGAAACCATGATTAGCTGTTGTCGTTTTCTTTGTTGTTGTTTTTGTTGCTGTTGTTGTTCGTATCGGTGTTAATAATATATGTTGGATTAACCGGAAGCTAAACAAGCTATCGTGTATCATCACCGTGATTAAGAATGCTGACAGGGATATGATACGTTTAACACTTTAGCTTTACCACTTAATTTCCAGGCCTTGGATTGATGGCGATTAAGTGAAACATAATGCAGAAGAAAAGACGGCGATGAAAACGAAAAGCAGTTAATAAATAACAACTACAAAAACGAAACAAAAAAAATGACAAAATATTGACAGTCACAATGACATCAGTGAGAACAACAATAAAAGAATATGAGAGTAGTTGCAACGGAATCAAGCAACAGAATCAACAACTACTCTATACAAGCAAATAAACAACAAAACAGGAGCAGCGCCAGCAACAACAAGAACAGCAACAATAAATACGACATCCATCAACTTGTAAATAGAAGGAATAAACGGCGCAGCAGGTCTAAACGTCTTCTTGGTGCGCTTCAATGTGGTCGCTGCGTGTGTGAGAAAAATGTAGCTGCACAAATCTGCCTTGCAGTAATGATTGACATCATAAGAGAAGAAGCGTAGCTTAGTGGTTAGGGGTTTCGGCTCACGGTCGTAAGGTTGTCAGTTCGATTTCCGGCAGCGCTTTGTATCCTTGAGCTAGACACTTTATTTCACGTTGCTTCAGTTCACTCAGCTAGCAAAAATGAGAAGTGCCTGTATTTCAAAGGGACACTAATGACACATTCTTCCTGAAAACTACCTTAACGGAATGTGTGGACTGTGGTGTGCTCAGCCATTTGCACTTTAGTTGTACGACCGGGTTGTTCCTTTAACAACGCAGGCAGATTGCAGGTGGTGTTTACAGGTGTGAAATTGCCAATATCAAAATGTTTCGTTACCCACCCACCACGCTCTCACATCCAAGATCGTTTTTTTTTTCTTCCCATTTCTCTCTGCTCTCCTCTTTCGCTTCTCCTCCTTTCTCTCTCTCTCTCTCTCTCTCTCTCTCTCTCTCTCTCTCTCTCTCTCTCTCTCTGCCTCTCTTTCTTAACAGTAAAATAGAATAAAAACACAATATCATTGTAAATACTTCCTAGATACAATACTCCAATAATTAGATGCGCGACGTTCAAGAAATAATGGCGGAATTTAAAATAAACAACAGCTGGTAATGATTCTGTATGCCTGCGTCTGCACACCCTTTTACTATGCTTATTCAAATGGGGTCACGTTCATTTTGTCTTTGTTGTTGTTAATGTTGATGTAATACTTATTGTTATTGTTGTTTGTCATTCAGTATTAATTTTCTATTTTGTTGTTCGATGTTTTCATATAGTCGGTGTTCTAAAAGACAACTGTTGTTGTATTGGTTTCCATTTCAATTTAATACTACACATCACTTAAACTCATGTTTCCTTACACTGATAATATGTGCATATTAAAAACTCAGTGAACTGCCTGAATTGTTGGTACGCCTACACTATTCTTAACAGTTTTTCTTTCGGTTCTTTACATTCTCAGTTCAAGATTCGCTGCAGTCAACTTTACCTTTCATCCTCTCAAGGTTGATAAACTAAGTAGGAACCAAGTGCACGGGTGATGTACTCGACAGGCCACTCCCCACCAAAATTGCAAGCCTTGTATCAAAATCTACAGGAGTTCTTAGTGTTGTTCATGATTGTTCTGTTATTGTTGTTTTTTTGTATAGATTCATTCGGAAAAAAAAACAACCACATATCCATGCACGCTTATCAGGAGCATGCAACATTGTTCTCTGAGAACGTTAATTGTTGAACGTATGCTGTATCTATTTCGATTTGTTGTAGGATTTCAGTTGTTGACTATAGTGCTATTCTACTGTTTTCTGTGTATATTGTGGTAATTAAATTTAAAGTGAGTTTGTTACGTGACAGCATTTCATCCGTGTGTGGCAAAGTGCAAGCCTTGTGCCAAAACCTATAAAAATTATTACTGTTTACAATATTTTTGTCATTACTGTTTTTTTTTCTATCAATAGCTTCTTGCGAGAAACTTCTACATGTAACTGCACGCTTTTGATGTGAATACTACATTGACTTCCGATAACTTAAACTTGCGAATGTATGTAACATCTATTTTTCGCTTATTTGAGTTTGTTACGTGACTGCAATTCGTCCGTGTTGTATAAATTGTGTTATATATTTTATATAATTTACTATAGAGCGCTGAGTGCGCACACCAAGAGATGTGTAGGATATATCAGTAAATGGCAACTTTAAGTTATTTTTGGTGTTGTGGATGTGCTATAATGTTGAATCTAGATCTTGCAGAAGTGTGAATCCGTTCATTTTATTGTAATAGGATATTGATTTGTGAATGGTGGAGAAAGATAGCTTGGAACATTTTTTGTCAATTCTTTGTCTCTGCTTTTGCTTTCGAATTCAGATCGTATTGCGTTGGATCGGAAAGTACCCGGTAGATTTATAGTACTGATTGTGCTTAGAATATGAAACAGAGGCGTGAATGTGTATGGCTAAATGGTAGGACTATAGTAAAGGCAAAGGAACCTTCTCGAGTCATATTGACTAATAAGGGCCGGTGTTCCGGTTTCATGATATATACGTTGACAGGGCGAGGACAGGGCACCGGACTACCGTTACGTTCTGATTTCAAATTCCGCTGAGGTCGACTTTGCTTTTTATTCTTTTGGGGGTGTCGATAAAAGAAATACCAGTTAAGTACTAGGGTCGATATAATCGAATATCCCTCTCCACCATTGTTTGCCAGCTGCGTGGATTGAGTAGCTTGAAATAAAGTGTTTTGCTCAAGAGCACAACGCACCACCTGCTCCAGGAATCGAAACCACAACCTGACGATCATGAATCCGACCCGCTAACCACTAACCCACGCGCCTCTACGTTTCCTTCAGGTCATGTTTGACAATTTAAATAACGAGTAATACATGCTCACAATACAACCTTTGTTTTCTATTATGATTCATGGGATTAAGACAGAAATATAATGAAAGATAATAAATCCCATTTTCTATACTAACACGAACATATTATTCTGGGAAAACAAAGTAGAGATAAATTATCCCATACATGTTGACATGTGTGCATGGTTGTATATATGTATGTATATATATATACACACAACCACACCCACACGCGCTGGGGCAAGCAATCACACACACACATACGCAGACATATATATATATGTATATGCATGTGTGTGTTTGTCTATGCATATATATATATATATATATATATATATATATATATATATATATATATATATATACATATGCACTCAGATGCACAAATATTGATTCAGTGATTGAATCATTGATCTCCTATACAGATAGTGAGCCCCATAACTCGCAAATATATCGCATCTCGTTTACTCTTCGCTTGTGTAAAGTTCTCAATAAAGACGAATAAAATTTAGATTTAGGAAGATAATATATGCAACTTAAGCAAACGCACATTTCATTATAGAAATCATATGCACAAATCCACACAGACAAACACACACATATACATATACATGTCTGTATGAATGTGTGTGTGTATATATATATATATATATATATAT
>NC_068995.1:7692090-7693227 GCF_001194135.2 Octopus bimaculoides | reverse complement strand
TATATATATATATATATATATCTATATATATCAGAATTAGTTTCGACGAAACGAGCGGAACTTTCCTCGAGTTGAAAACCAAGTTACCAGTTGTCAATCTTAATTAAAATCTAGCATGATTTAACTGGAGTATGCAAGCAAAAGTCCAGGATGTATAACTAGAAATATTTTCTTTGTGGAGTATATTATAAGGAAAGAAAACAAGGAAAAGTCTTCCTTCCGTAGAGATTACAGCTATTTCAGAATCGTAAGAAAATTATGATATTTCCGTAGAGGTTACAGCTGTTTCATAATCCATTAATCCAATTCATCAACTCACACACTAGCACATACCTCGTATATATTTGAGGACGCATGGCCGAATGATTTGGGTGCAGCACCTATGATCGTGAGATCGTGAGATTGTGGTGTCAATTTTCCTGACTGGTGGTGCTTGGTGTTCTTGAGCAAAACACCCCATCTCACGTTGCTCTGTGATTACTTCGATACGTGACTCGTGGTTCAGCGTGCAACTGTACAGGGTACGCCGATTTCATAGAGGGTGTAAAGTAATGGACAATAAATACATTTACATTATTTATATTTGACGGATATTTGTCCTCATTTTGTTAGTTGTTAACACAACGTTTCGGCTGATATACCATCGAACCTTCATCAGGTGTCTTGGGGAAATTTCGAACCTGGGTTCTCATTCAGCCGAAACGTTGTGTTAACAACAAACAAGATGAGGACAAATATCCGTCAAATGTAAATAATGCAAATAATTCCTCATCTCTTAAATATAAAACTGTAAAACATACATTTGATCGATATAAAGAGATCATTTGTGCAGGTCATTCCGCCAAAGCTGAACGCTTATACTTCGTATGTATATATTGTACGCATATGTATATATATATATATATATATATATATATAAACTCATACCCACACATGCGTACGTATATCTACATACATTTATATGCACACACATACACATATATATGTGTACATACTTACATATATATATATATATATGTGTGTGTGTGTGTATGTATATATATATACATGTACTTATGCACGTATACAATCAACACACACACACACACACACACACACACACACATATATATATATATATATATATATATATATATA
>NC_068995.1:7687603-7690384 GCF_001194135.2 Octopus bimaculoides | reverse complement strand
TATATATATATATATATATATATATATATATATATATATATACACGATATATGCACTCTCATATGAGTGTTTTCACGTGGGTGGAAATCTGTGAGAATGTGTTTATGTGTCAGTGCATAAATACAGTTGGCCTGTATGACACTTGCGTAGTATAAGATATTATCTGATTCTGTTATTTTATCACAAGAGAAGTCAGAAAGTTTTGCTCGACCGTACATATAAACAGAATTTAAAAAACTGAAGCTTAACAGACAGCCATGTAGACAGGAAAATAGATAGATTGAAAGATAGATAGAAAGAAAGATAAATAGATAGATGGACAGATACGCATGTATCTGTGTACGTGTGAGAGCTTTATGATGGTTTTTTTTATTATTTAGTTTTCTTTTTCTAGTCTTAGATAAGTGTGAAATTGTTTGTTTGATAAGTATACATTTAAACGTGACTTCTTTTCTGTTGAAGGAATTATTCGATTTCGAAAAGCCTTCATGATAATATACAGACGATATTGTTTCAGCTGTCACGTGGATTTAATTCAGTGAAAGGTTTCGGCATTTGTTCAGTGTGAATGTGTTTCTCTGTCTGTATGTTTGAAATAGATTAAGTCTATAAAATCAAATACTTCAACGTATCTGATATAATGTCCAGTGGCAACGAATTTGCAAACAAGCAATATAACTCTGTATAAAGTTCCCTATAGAAGCGAACCCCAGTGCACAAAACTCCGAGTTAAAATCCTTCGTTTTAACGCTTCAAAAGTTACTAAAATATATACGTAAAATATTTTTTGTGTTAAACCATGTAGTTGTGACCATGTGGTCAGCATGTTTCTTATAAGTAAGATAGTAATGGCTGGGGTACCATCGTTTAAACGTTTGAGTACGTGACTTCTATAAAAGCTGATTGCCTAATAAAACTAGGTGCGTTGTTGGTGAGAAACTGCACTGAAACTTTGTCTGTCTCTTCTGTATCTGCTGTTGGATGGTGGAACTAATATGCTCTCTTGTTTAATAGTAAAACATGACAATCGGCATATTTCTCAGAGACTATAATATTCCAAGATTTCGAATTCAGTCTCTCGTCTGAGAATAGCAACATTTTTCTACAGATTTAATTTTGTTCCCTTTCAATTGCCAGTCACAGAGTCTACGCAAAATGCTTGCCTGTGCGATGGTTCGTCGGTTGATTTAGCTTAGAAAAATCAAGTAATTATTCATCATCTCGAAAAAAATGTTGTTTCTCACCAGCTCTCTGTATATATGTAAGAATTATCTACACTTTTCATATAGGTATGTACACCCACCCACCATGTCTGCATATATATATATATATATATATATATATATACAGGTTTATATGTAGGCATGTATGCATGGATACTTTGCTATACTATACAGTATAAACAAAAAGGAGTGGAAATCGAGTCTCGTATATGGTACGATTTAATGAGCAAACTCATGGATATCGTGATCCCAGATTCACCATTGATTGGAAGAATTGATAGCATCTTATTCCATGCATATTCATAATCGGTATTTATTTTGCAGGGCAGTGACTATTAATATAGAACTCGAAAACAAATTGAGATAAACATGGATGTTAAGCACATACATACATACACACGGTAAGACACATATATATATTATATAAGTATGTACATGTGTGCATCTCTGTTGTTTGTGTAACTCCGTATGCAGTTTTAGATAAGAAATCAGAACCATTTATGACAGGGAATAAAAACAAATTTCTTCATACATATCTTTGTTCACTTTTAAAACACCTCGTAAAATTTTAAATGCTGTTTATTTCCATTTATTAGCTGGATCTACGACTGAATTATTCATTTTATTTCTCTATATGTCTTTACCAATATCTGTAGAATATTAAATTACCTTTATTATTTACATTTCAAATGATGCATTAATGCGTTCAATAGTATTCTTCGCGCCAGTCTGACACAAAGACTGACATGCAGTTGGAGAAATATTCAGATAGGTAGGTAGAATGGTTAGTAGAAAGAAAAACTGTTGTGAAGGTAGATTGGTGGAGGAAGAATGAAAGAAAGAGAGAGAGACGGATAGAAATAGAGAGAGAGACAGACAGAATAATAAGATAGATAGACAGATTGATAGATAGATGGTTAGATTTTATATATATATATACATATGTGTGTGCATGTGTGTGTGTTTGTGTGTGCGTGCGTGTGTGTATAGTCAATTCAAATAAACAATCAATTGAACGAGAGGACGTGCACAAGGAAAGTTTTAGCTTCACGCTCAGTGAAAAGAGACAGTTTGACGTTTCGAGTATATCTCTTCGTCCGAAACGAGAATGGGAAAGTCTAAAGAAAATAAAGAAATCACTAACAGCACATGTGTGGTTACACGGATAGATAGATAAAGAAATAGAGATAGAGAGAGAGTGTGTGTGTGTGTGAGATAGATAAATAGATAGATAGATAGATAGATGGATATCGTATTTCAACTCATCGAGTATTTTCCTGAGAAATACAGAGATGAAGTTTTTAGTGATGGAACTATGCATAATTTTTTCATAACCTAGTCATTTCGAAATTGCACCTGAAACACGTGTAAGATGTCATGATTCTAAAATTGAAAGCACGTTGCCGTCATATAATTTGTGTATGCATATATAGATATACACATACATATGTATATACACAGACAAGCACACACACATACACACACACACTCACACACATACACTCACACACACACACATACACACACACACACACACACACACATATATATATATATA
>NC_068995.1:7683589-7687171 GCF_001194135.2 Octopus bimaculoides | reverse complement strand
ATATATATATATATATATATATATATATATATAAGAGTAGGCAATCGCTTGAGAAATCCTAATTCCCTATACTAAATTTACATTAGTCCAGCTGGAAGAACGTCGCCATGCAGACATCTATCGCATATTATATGTGTTGAGATGTGGCGATAATTTTGCTCAGTGTTGGCAAATAGGTCTCAAGGGCTTCTAAAATGTCACGGAATTGTTATTGTTGCTACTTGTGTGTATATATGTGCGCGCGTATGTGTTTGTAAGTGTGTGTCTGTGTGGTTTGTGTGTGTGTGTGCATGTCTGTGTGTGCTTCTTGGGTCACAATGATGGACATTATAGTTATACGACATTATAGTTAACCGATGAAGTGAAATAACCCAGAAATCGCGATGCACAGATATTGTTTTGAGCTGAGTGGGGGTGCTGCATTCCCTTGTTCGAAATTATAAGGACACAGATGGTGTCGTATAGCCAGCTGGAGACGATGTCTCCTGGGGCTAAATTACAGCAACATTAGTCCTAAACCAGGACTGCCATGTTATATTGGCGAACAATCTTTACTACAAAGGACTGTTGCTGAATATCTCACCTAGTGAGATTTGAAAATGGTAATTGTCTAATATAAACGAACAAGCAATTTATTCTAGGTATAGAGAATTAACATTATTTTAAGCCTTTACCATGAGATGCCGGATTGTCTGCAGAGCAAAGTGGAGTAAAGAGATTTGCACACGAACACAACGCACCGCCGGACCTGGGAAACGATATCACGATCTGACTACTATAAGTGCAACACCTTAACCACTAGGCGATGCACCTTCACACACAGATATATACATAAGCGTTTATAGATTTATATATTCATATGTACACACACATACACGCACACACACACGCATATATACTATATGTATATATATGTATGTATATATGTATGTATATATATGTATATATATGTCTGTGTGTATGTATGTATGAATGTATGTATGTATGTATGTATGCATATATACACTGTAGCAGATGATCAGAATTGAAATGAAGCCGTGTTGCTGCATCGGTGGTGTGCATGCGTGCGTAAACAGGTGTAGGCTCACATTTGTAATTAAGCGGAAAACGTACTTTATATTGCTAAGTACAGTGTAATAGCATTATTGATAGCAATGTCTCCGTAAACCTACACACGTACATATATACATACATGCGTGTGTGTGTGTGTGTGTGTGTGTGAGTGCGTGGGCGTGCGTATGTGTGTGTATGCACTCTGATGACTGCATTCAAATCACAGAATTCTTACAGATATTACACCTACATTCATTACGAATGCATTCAACGTCAGAATCGGACACAATGAAACCGCCAAATAGCTTCCCTTGAATCGAACTTCTTCACTCCACCGCGTTTTCCATCACCACCATCTTCATTTATTGCCACTGTTTTTCTTTCATTCCTCGTTTCTCTTATTGATTATTCACCTTTTTTCTCTTCTCTCATTTCACATTTTTGATATCTTGTTCTTCCCCACATTTATTTTCTGTATTCTCATATAACTAGAATCTACTTTTCTCTCTTCTTATTTTTCCTTCCTATCTCATCTCTGCAATTCGTTATTTTCTCTTCTATTTTTTTTTCTCTCATATCTTTTATCGTTTCTCTCACACTTGCTCTTATAAACAACACATTACATTTACCCCTCTAGCTTTAGATTTCTGCAAGTAATAAGAAGAAATCTATGAAAGACTACCACTTACGCTTACTAAATATAGCAACTTCATTGCAATATCAACTTCCTGATTTGCAGCATTTATTCAACAAATCTCCCATCTTAGTTCGTTGTAGCTTATCTTAAAGAAACGAATCACTTTTTAACGTTTCAATTGTTTTAGTCATTGGATTGCGGCCATGCCGGAGCACTGAGTGTGTGAGTTTTATTCTCACGTCTGGTAAATATTCCAGCTTCATTTTCACAGAATCTCGGGGATCATAAACAAACCAGCACCGGTTATGAACATTGGTGCAGAACACATACAAAGACTCACACACACACACAAGCATATATATTCTCTCGGTATTTTTCGGATAGCCGGTCCCTGATAGTGTATATGTTTTCCTTAATGTGCATTAACTACGGCATTAGAGCATTTCATCTCTTATTTCTGAAGGTGTTACTTGTCATTGACTTTTTGAGGCCCAACACTCGTAAGGTGCTTTTTACGTGCCAGTTACGTGACACCGGCATCGACTACATTGACCCCGTGAGTGTGAGCGCGCGTCACGCGTGTGTTTATGTATATGCGTGTTATACAAGTCTTCAAAACCGTTTCAGTCAAGAAAATTCATTCACAAAATATTGTTTAGTTATGGAAAAAACAAAAGATGGTTTCTTAAGTTACTGCGCTCGGGAACCGAACCCGAAACCAGACGACTTCAAACCGAGCTCCTTCATCACACACCCATTACTACGCCTACACTAACATGTATATTTTCCTTTTCAATTTAATGCTTATTCCATTATTTCACGTCTATATATATTAATTTTCACCTTGATTTTGCAAAGCCTAATCACGATGTAATTTTCGAGAAAATGTTTGTCTTCATAATTCTCAATTTATTAAAATTTCTCAGAGTCTCCTTTTACATATTCGGCATTAGGAGTCTTTATTAGAGTGACAATAGCCAATAACAACAGCAAAAGTAATTTCTTTTTTCTAGTTGATGAAATATGTTTCAATCTTATATGATTAAGTAAGCTGTAGATTTTATGTCGTATTACAGCTGTCATTTTGTAAAATAATTTGTTATCGTGTGAAAACGTTTGCTTTAAAAACACTGTAACGTATGTGCCCTTGCTGTTGGCGATGACTACGGTAGTAGTAGTAGTAGTAGTAGTAGTAGTAGTAGTAGTAGTGTGTATTCTTTAGCTGTGGTATTCTTATAGTTGTTGTACGTATTCTTATAGCTGCTGGTAGTGCGTTTAATGGTGACAATGATGATCATGGTGAAGATGATAATGATGACGACGACGACGACGAGAAGGACGACGATGGCGATGATTACGATAAGGTTGGCACTTAATGGTGTTGTTAATGGCTGCGGTTACTTTGACGGTGAGGACAAGGTGGGAGACAAAAATCATGTGTGTGTTGATAATTTTAATGATGTGGTTGGTGAGGCAGTTACTGCACAGGGTTTATCGATATAAGAAGTTTTAAAATTAATATATTTTCTTCATCGTTATACTAAAAATAGATTCAAACACAAATTGGCGAACGAACACTTACATATTCAAACATATATAAAAATGTGCTGTATTTATTCATTTATTTATTTATGTATTGAGAATAACAAGGTAGTCAGAATGTTGGATGGTTGCATACATTTTTATTTACTTTTTTAGCGCTTTCTTCCGTTATCCGATTTATCAAATAAGTGGTTCACAATCAGTTTGCTTCTCTTTCTACATAAAATTGCGGAGATAGCACCTCCGATTTATCCGGGACAGAATAAAAAAGGAGAAGTCTAATCCCTCCTCAGTTATCGACTGTTACTTACTGCCTATTTCGAGCTTTCAACGACAATATGTATATATAT
>NC_068995.1:7682461-7683387 GCF_001194135.2 Octopus bimaculoides | reverse complement strand
ATATATATATATATAGGGGGAGAATTCACAAAAAAAACAACAAAAGACGAATACAGGTGGTGTAGACAACAAACAGCCGCTCTAACCACTGGGCCATCGGGCCTCCACTATATTCTTACTGTATTCTTAAAATTAAGTATCATTAGGAATTTGTTTTTTAAATATTATTAAAATGTTTTGCTTATTGTAGAAGTATGAGCGATTTATTGTACATAAACTTTAACAACGAAATCTTATATGGACCTCGATTCAGAAGCACTGATAGTAACATTCTGATGATGGCTTGGTTAGCCGAAACTCCAAAGTCACAATCTAATATTGTTCTTGTAAAAGTTATGTGTGTGAGTGTATGTACAAAGTCAGAGAGACAGAGATATATAGAAAAGTGCTTCCATCAGTAATTCAGTGATTACATTACATTGTTTAAACTAATATACGTATGCAATTTTCAACCTAAGCCTCTAGCAAGCGAAAATATATATATATAAAAACCCAAAACTATTTAATGTAAACAGACGCCAATTCACAAATCATCTCAGCTCTTCATACAATTTTAATTCAATTTACCTGGCTTTTTTCTTGTCACTAACCTCCATTATTAACACACTGACAATTTTCTTTCAATTGTTTCGACCTCATATTTAAACGATTTGTGCCCCACCAACAGACAATCTAGGTAGATTTTACAGAGATTGTCTCCGTTTTAGTTTCGTTGTTTCTTCTTCTTCTTCTTGTTTTCTCTCTTCTTTTTTTTTTTTTTGGCATTGAACCAAGTTTATTGTAAACATATTCAATTGTGTGCATGGCTATATTTAGAATCATCTTCCGAATCGATATATTCTAAAATACATAGCTTCCAATAGTTTTTCTCTCTTAGCCGTTCTCACGTCTCTCGCTTCTTCAACCGATATATATATATATATATA
>NC_068995.1:7678862-7681704 GCF_001194135.2 Octopus bimaculoides | reverse complement strand
ATATATATACATGTATGCATGTGTATATACGTATATATATATACATGTATGCATGTATATATATGTATATGTATATATATATATATATATATATATATATATATACATTCATACATACTACATGGAATCTCTAGTCGATGGAAGTGTTCAAATATTTGTATACTCATAAGCTCGCTCAATCCATCAAATCGACGTTGAATGCGCAGATGCACCGGTGTGTCACGCGTCAGGTGTTTTAATGGTTACGTGTGTTTCAGATAATTGCGGAATAGACATATATGAAAGTTAATCTCTTACGCAAAATGTTCCTCAGAAGATATTTCGAGTAAGAGATGAAATTCCCTTTTTATCGACTGCTCAATTACTTGAAACGTGTGTTTTAAATGCATTCTAAATATCGTTGATTATTTTAACTTCATTATACTGCAGTATACGACTCTAACGCAGCACAAGTGAGCCAGTCCTATCTCCATCCACATGGATTTTAAAACTACGATTTGGAGCGGCTTTGTCTATGGCTGGGGCTGCAAACTGTGCGAATTTGAACACTTATAACCTTGACTCGAAATATGTACATACATATTAAATTTTACGAAGAGAGAACAAAAGAATCTGACGCAGATTCTCATATTTTTCTACTTGGAAATCTATGTTTGTTGACAAAAAATAAGGTCATGCGTTTTTAGTCTTTTATGAAGTGATTAATTTATATACGAAACTAAATATTAATTTCAGAGCAAGCTCATTTGAGAATATGGATCTGCAGAAAGCAAAGTGGGTGTTACATTGAAACTGACATATCGCTTATTTTCTGCTTCTTTCACTTACATCATACTTCTGACTTCCAGACATCTTGTAATTTAACTGACGATGTAGATACCAATATATTGTCACATCATACATACGCATACGTGTATAAATATCTGTAAATACACGCGCTCATATACGCGCGCGCGCGTTCTTAGGTGTAATACATATAAATATAGATAATGACATTCATTTGAATATAGACCAACGCAATTAGTGATGTATATAAACTTTAATGTACACAGTATTTACAATAAGAGCTACTGTTAGTAAAGCCACTAATATATGATATAATATATGTGTGAAAATATATGTATATATATATAGGAAAAATACAGTCGGGTATATCCATAAATATATATGTAGAGTTATGTTTGTGTGGTATGTGCAGAGAGAAATGCAAAGAGATAGCGAGCTAGATAGATAGAGAAGTTTGGAAAAAAGGCTAGATTGAAAGTTATCAAAACAAAATATGGGTTAATATTCGTGTGTCAGCGTAAATAGATAAATAGACAGATAAATAGATAAATAGATAAATAGACAGACTGATATATAGAAATAGATACATGAGAGAGAATAAGACAGAGAGAAAAAGAGAGGAAGTATGAAAGAGAATGGAGGAAAATGTAAATGAAAGAACGATGTGGACAGCTTGAAGTAAATCCCGGTCTTAAAGATGAATTCCAGCAGTTTAAGCAGTCAGTTGTAGGATGGTGACAGTTTCATCCAATTATTCCACTAATATGGTTACGTTAACATTCTCACAGACTCTTTATAATTCTTAATTCTAATGTTTACTGCAGACTTTGCAGAAATAAAAGAAAAATTATAGCGGAGCTGACGACCTCGCGTTATTGCTTTTCCTTCTTTCAAAGGGTAGCTCTGACTAGTGAATGGAATGTATTATAATAAACAAATTATAGAAGTGATTGGAATAAAAGAAAAATAATAATAATAATAATAACACTCCCTCTGTTATAACGATGTGGATACATGTTGATCCGATCAACGAAACTGCATCCGCGTGAGATTAACGGGGAAGAAACTGAACACTTCATATACACGCGTGCCCTTGACATAGTTCTCGGGGAAAGTCAGCATGATACAGAATGTAACAAGACTGGTCGTTTGAAATACGGGTACAACTCATTCTTGCCAGTTTAATGTGTTGGAGCAAAGTGTGAAGAGATTCTTACTCAAGGTCACAACGAGGCGCCTTGAACCAAACTTACGATTTTACAGTAGTGACCCTTATATCCCAACCACTAAACAACACGCCTTCACACTGATTTGATAGTGTTACGCAAGAATTTCAATTTTGTGTCAGATTCTTTAAGAAGGTGTCAGCTGTAACAATAATACTACGAAGAAATAAATGCCTGGAGCATTATAGAGATGAAGTGCTTGCATTTTATATTTCATGGGTTAATGGAAGCTGTATCCCTCGAAAATGTCGCGAAAGTCCTTGTATTCAATGGAGTACAAGGACATGAATTAGTGTAGTCGTTAAAAGGTAGGATACAATACCTGGTAATATTTATTTCGTATTTTTGTGCTCTGAGCACTAATGTAATCCAAGTCAAGTTTACCTTCTTTCATCTATCATCATTCAACAATCCCTGAATTCCTCAAGTCTTAGAACTCATAGAGATTTCAACAGCTTATACGTGTGGGGGGTTCGTGGCTTAGTGGTTACGAGTGTGGGATTCATGGCTTAGTGGTTACGAGTGTGGGATTCATGGCTTAGTGGTTACGAGTGTGCGATTCATGATTATCAAATTGTGGTTTCGATTCCTGGACCGGGCGATTCGTTGTATTTTTTTATCAAAACGCTATATTTCACGTTGTTCCAGTCCACTGAGCTGGCAAAAATGAGTAACACTGCGACGGATCGGCGTCCCGTCCAGGCAGGCAATATATACGGCAAGGAAACCCTCCTTATGAGTCGGTATGACTCGAGTACGAAACTAACTCTTTTTAAATTTATAGATTATAAGTGAGCGTAATAACAAAATATACGTCGAAACGTGACGGC
>NC_068995.1:7676969-7678589 GCF_001194135.2 Octopus bimaculoides | reverse complement strand
GTGTATGTGTATACATATATATGTATATATATATATATATATGTGTATACATATATGTATATATATATATATATATAAATATATATGTGTGTGTGTGTATGTATGCGTATATGTATATATATGTGTGTGTGTACATAGATATATGTATATATGTACACATATATGTGTACATATATGTATATATATACATATATATACACATATATACATACATATATACATATATATATATATATACGTATATATATATATGTGTGTATGTATACACACACACACAACATATATATTATATATATATATATATATATACATACATGGCTGTATGTAAGTTTGTATATTCTGAGTCTAAGGGTTTTGTTAATAGTCCGGAAAATTATAATCTTGATAGCGACAGCCCCCTCCTAGGCATTTATTCGTTTGAATGAAGCAAATGATTATATCTGCTTGTGGACGTGGTACTTATCACTGTCCAATCTGTCCATGAATCGTTATTAAACAAAGCTTGTGTGTGGGAGAACGATAATTACTAATGGTCAGCATAGCATATTAGTTGAAACTCCCGCAAGCTACGGTCACGTAGGCCTTTAAACGACATTTACCTGATCCGTCCTTATATGTTTTCTTCCCGTCACTTGAGTAAGTATTCGTCGTGGTAGTTATAGAGTTTATTACATATTTTTTCAAATGTGCTTCTTCCTCCGCATTTGACCGAGCGTTGGTAGTTAATTATTTATTGATGAAAACAAGAAAAAGACCGTGTAAGGGAGACATAATTATGCTTGGCAAGTTCATATCTAATCTATTATTACTACTACTACTACTACTACTACTACTACTACTACTACTACTAATAATAATAATAATAATAATAATAATAATAATAATAATAATAATAATAATAATAGTGATTTCATTTATTTGCCACCAGGGCGAAGGATATGGGGGACTATACAGAGACAGAAATAAAGTGTGGGGGTGGGTTAAATATTATGAAATGAAATAATAATAATACCCCACCACCACCACCACCACCACCACTACTACTACTACTACTACTACTACTACTGCTACTACTACTACAACCATAACTACCACAAGCACTACCACCATCACTGCCACCACCACTGTTATTGCTGCAACTACTACTACTGCTACTACTACTACTGCTGCTACTACTACTACTACTGCTGCTACTGCCACTACTACTACTACTACTACCACTACTGCTGTTGCTGGTACTACTACTACTACTACTACTACTACTACTACTACCACCACAGCCACTATTACCACAACCACTACTACTACAACCACTACTACAAATACCACCACTACTATTGCTGCAAATACTACCACTACTACTGCTACTGCTGCTACTACTACTACTACTACTACTACTACTACTACTACTGCTGCTACTACTGCCACCACTTGAAATGTTTGTTTTATAGGCTTTTGGAAAGCGCTCAGGTTTCTAAGAGGAAATATTAATTATACTGATAGCAAAAAGACAAATTATATTTGTCCGACGGCGTTTCATCTGACGGTGATATGAAGATAAGCAATATAAAATATACATATATCAATAATGAACACTCTGCTGTTTATCGACGACAGGGA
>NC_068995.1:7670386-7673790 GCF_001194135.2 Octopus bimaculoides | reverse complement strand
ACTGAATAATAATAATAATAATAATAATAATAATAATAATAATAATAATAATAATAATAATAATAATAATAATAATAATGATAATAATAATAATAATAATAATAATAATAATAATAATAATAATAATAATAATAATAATAATAAGGAGAGAGAGTTAGGCGATATCCCCGATTTCAGCTCTTGATTTGTACTTTACCTTCTCCAATTTGAATGAATGACTCAGGCGCAAAGTTTCCAATTTTGACGGCACAGATTTAGTGATTTTTTACTTAATAACAGTAAATATTACAATTTTTAGTTGAACGAATCGACGCCATACTTATTCGTTTTAAAGCTTATACTTATTTTATCAGTCTCGTTTGCTGAATTGATAAGTGACGGGGAAATAAACAAACCAACACACACGCAGACGCTAATACACACACATTCACAAGCATAAACGACGGGCTTCTTTCAGTTTCCATCAACCAGATCCATTCACGAGGCTTTGGTCTGCCCGAGGCTATAATAGGAGATAATTGTTCAAGGTACCGCGCAGTAGGATTGAACCCGGGACCATGTGGTTGGGAAGCAGTTTTAGTCAGTACAATCGAATACCTCAGTTGATTGCAACCTCTATTTTAGCGATCCTGGGAGAGAGATGTAATCCAAATTTAACCTCGTTGAGATTTGAACACCTGAATTTATCAGTAATTAAATACCATACCACAAGGCAATTTATTCGACCTGTTACCGATTATGCTTGTTCAAAAACTAAGTATTGATTTCTAACGTAGCCGATAAGCAGAGAAGAATCGATTTTATCGATCATATCGATCCAAGTTCCTCTGTGGTATTTCATTTTTATCGATAGCAGAGATAAAAGTCCAAGTTGAAATTTGGCGTGGGTGCAAATTTAGAACATAAAGAATATATTGGAAAATACTGCAAACATTTAGTGCGGCGCCCCTCCTGATTCAGCTGCTATTCATTGCCCTTTATATAAATCCCAATATTAACAACAAAATTAACGATAATAATAATAATAATAATAATAATAATAATAATAATAATAATAATAATAATAATGATATAAATAGTATTCTAACTCACTAATTAATAGAACCAATAATTATACAATTATGATATTGTAAAATGTATTGCTATTCAGTTAAAATATCGTAATTATTTCATATTTTTTTTCTCTCTTTCTTCTTTCTCTAGTTTTCGCAATTAAACAAATTCTAATTAGTTTGTTAATCTTGCCGCCATTGTTACTGTAGTAGTTAATTTATTTCTCTTGTTCATTTGTTTGTTTTTGAGTTCTTGCTGGTCAACTACTGGAGTATGCTCCGTTGCAGCGAGTTGCTGAATTCGCCTTTTGTTGATATATTTCCGGGTTCTCTCGGGGCGAACCATCGATCAGAATCCCAGTTCGCCGCCTTTCTACTATAGGCTCAAGGCCTGAAACTTTTGAGGAATGAATTAGTCAATTACGTCAACCAGAAGACTCACTGGTACTGATAAAATCGACTCCGATATGATGAAAGGTAAAGTCACCTTGGTGGAATTTGAACTCATAACGTAATGATGGACGAAATGCCGCTAGCATTCCACCCGGCGTGCTAACGATTCTGCCAGCTGTCCGCCTTAACAATAATAACATTTACATCATTTACATTGGACGGAAATTTGAAGGTACGCGAAATACCGAAATATTGTTCAGCAAATTTAATTATGGATCTCTTCTTCTTTATTTACATATTCCCTCCAGAGGAGTCATAGCAGTCCTCTATTATCTATAATAATAATAATAATAATAATAATAATAATCATAATAATCAATAATGATGATGATGACAACATCATCTGAAACGTTGTAGTATCAACAAGCAGGATGAGGACAAGTTGTATAGAATTCCTCATCTCTGAAGTATAGAACAATGATAACATTGATTTCAGATGTTGTCACAAAGCCAGTAATTTTTTTCAGAGAATAAATTAAGTCGATTACATCGAGCTCCCGTTTCGTCTAGTACTCTACTACATCTACCTCGACATTTTGGATGCCAACAAGGACCATAGCAGAATTTGAACACAAAACATAAAAAACCCAGACGAAATCCAACTAAGCACTTTGACGAATATTCTGACGGTTTTGCCATCCAGCAGCATTCTTGAAAATAATTATAAGAGCATAAGAAGTCTAATAGAGCTAATAACGCCCTCGAAATCATTAGATTAAATAATTCATTCAAGTGAACTGAAGTATAATTGAAGCATTTGGACTAGAATCTACTCAGTATTTCCTATTATATTTCGAAAGTAGTTTTCAATAATTTTTTTTAATTCGATGCTTTTTGTATTTATTTTCCGTTCACTTCGTTATTCGTTTTCTCTGCTACGTTATTATTTTTTTAACAACTTTGCACTATTAAATGTAGATTTTCAGTTTACGTTTTGCATATGAAGAAGCACTGTAATTATAAACACCCACACGGATACATACACACACACACACACATCAATATATATATATATATACACACACATATACAAATAGGTACACACACATATATATAAACACACACACGCAATACTGGATTGGCCTGGTCATTTTCCCAGACTGTTCTTCCTCATGGCGATGTTAATTTATTCCGCTTTGTGGTCTTTTCATACATAGAACCTGCTTGCACACAAATGCAATGCGCTACTGACGTTAACGTGTGCGTATAGATTTATATAGGTGCGTATATGTACGCTTGAGTGTGTGTCTCTGTGTATGTGTGAGTGTGTGTGTGTGTGCGTGTATTTGTGTGTGTCTGTCTGTGTCTGTGTATTTGTGTTTGTATGATTGCGTGTGCACCAGTGTTCCTGTCCATATGTCTAAAGTCTTGATATATTTAATGCCGTAAATAATGTTCCGATGGAGCAGAGCTTTCGACTTGGAACCATATTCCGAACTGAATGCAGATTGCTTTACAGAAATTGCTCCAGGCTTTAGTCCTCGTAGATAAATTCTTCTTAGAAGTTTCGTATACATCAAATCATTCCCATTGGAAGCCATTCTGACACTTCAACTCCAATTACGGCATTGAATTTCCAGTTAAGCAACCACCACAAATTCCATGAATAATGTTAAGCAGACATATGTAAATAAAATACACACATACACATATATATGTACATAACACACATATGTATGTATGTATGTATGTATGTATATATGTATATATATATATATATATATATACCCCGTTTGTTATCTCCCGATCACCGTTTGTTATCTCCCCCTTTCTTAGCTCTCCTGAAATAAGAATTTCTAACTTCCGGTCAGTCATTGTTATGATCGGCCATTATTATGATTGACCGTTGACTGAACACTATTCAATTTTTTTTCTCCGTGTTTTTCTCCTTGTCTCCGT
>NC_068995.1:7667446-7670063 GCF_001194135.2 Octopus bimaculoides | reverse complement strand
ATATATATATATATATATATATATATATACATAATGCATACACACACACGTATATGTATGTACACGACTTGTGTCTGCATATCTTATGCAATGCAATATGTTCGGAGTCGCCATTGCATTTGTATGTAATGTAAGCAAACGAAACTAGGTGTCATACGAATAAGAATAAGAAACCAACGAATGAATGAGGCAACGAACAAAGACATACGCGAACAATAAAATAAAGTTAATTTTCGACATTGTATCTTGTTGCATTATTATTTTCGTTGCTTATTCAAAGAACTTTTAGGCTGTTTAACAGACAGCTATGCAGGTCTGCTTATACGAACAGTAACATTATTTCCAATGAGGTCAGAAAGGTGGAATTATGAAATTTTGATGCACTGTGTATTTAGATATATAGCTTCATGTATCCATCTCAAATATGAGATTGAAATTCTTATACAATACTTTAAAAAATATTTGTCGGCAGTCTTGGGATTTACTTGGTAAGGCTGTCTCTGTGGAATGTTTTTCATAAATATTCTGTTGTATATTTGTCTTTATATATAGAAACACATACATACATACAAACATAGATGTATGCATACACAAACAAACAAGGATATATATGTATATACATATATATATATATATATATATGTATATTAATGTTTGATTTTATGTTCGGTTATAATAAAAACAATTTTATATTTTACATTAACCTGATGCGTTACACGAAACTGGTTGACAGAAACTGAAGGAAGTATGTCCTCTCTATCTCTCTCTCTCTCTCTCTCTCTCTCTAGGCTTTCGTCGACCCTAGGCTATAGTAGAAGACACATTTTTATGTATTTATCTGTATATGTATTATGTATATGTACGCATCCAAATGTCCATCATATAACAATACATCACACTAGAGGAAAATGTTTGCACTTATGTTAGATTTGCATAATCCAGTTCTGACTAACATTATATTGTCCTCTAAACTAAATTCTCTTGTATTGAAATGTTAGATACATTTCACAGTAGCATAATCGATTATCGAAAATATGGATTTCTTTAGTATTGTCCCAGAAAATTAGCTCAATATGTTGATTAATTTTGTCTGTGAATCAATTATTCCTTATGAATATGCTAATTAAAACATCCCACAGTATTTATATACAATATCTTGACTTATATATGGCAAAAGAATTTAAAAAACAATAAATAACGGCAGAAGTGAATATAAATCAAACGCTACACCAATTGATTTTTATGGTCAAAGATAAAAGATTTTTTGATTTTAATTATATTTTTAACTGAAACGATTGTTTAGTATGAAAGACGATGCTTTGTGGTGATGCTTTTATTTAGTCCAGGTCTATTTCGATTCAGTAGGTCTTATTCGTTTAATGTGTACGTTCTTTTGTTAACTCTATGTCATCTCTGTTCTTATAAAGCTGTAATCAAAATTGTATCCAGTAATTACAATCACGCCGACACTCCGTCGTTTAAAACGACAAAACGACAAGAGTTCCAGTCGATCCAATCATCGGAACAGCCTGCTCGTGGCATTAACTTGCAAGTGGCTGAGCACTCCACAGACACGCGTGCCCTTAACGTAGTTCTCAGGAAGATTTAAAATGATACACAGTGTGACAAGGCTGGCCCTTTCAAATACAGGTACTACTCATTTTTGCCTGATACTTGGACTGGAGCAGCATGGAATAAAGTGTCTTTCTCAAGAACACAACGCAACGCCAGGAATCGAACTCACTACCTTACGATCGGGAGCCGATTATCTTAACAACAATTTGAAGCTGTTCCGTTGATTGGATGAACTGGGTTGAAACATATTGTCGAGGCCCTGCCGTAGACTGCATTGACCTCTCATTCAGTATTACATCAGGTAATATATTCAATGCTGAAAAGCTAGACTTGAACGATAAACTTCTCTCAAGACACCAGACTTGGTGCACTGTACAGAGTGAGTTGGGAGTGGCAGGGTTTCAAAGTGATTCGCAAAACGAAAAGAAAAAGACATCATACATCATCGCCAGACATCATACATCATAAATTATGAAAGAGAATTGAGATCGTTTTCTTTTAATCAATCATTTCCTTCCACTCCAAAACACGCGTCAATTTCCCTGACTTATGTTGGTGTCAAAGCAATCAACGAACCTTTATGATATTCGATCGTGCTATATTATACAGCACAGTGAAAAAAATTCATATTCATATTCAAAACCAAACCACTGACACTCACACATTCGGTTGTATATTATATATATTATATGGTAGTGTGTGTGTGTCTGGGTGTGTTTGCCTTTTTATATACATGCACACACATATATATCTCAATGTTTCCCTATAACAAACCAGTAACGTTATTATTCCATAATGTCTTTCTAGCTCAAACGGTTAACTTCATTTGATAAATAGGGTTCGATGAAATAATCATCAAACAGAATTAAGTCCTAGAATCGATATGATCGATCCGAACGTTTCAAGGTAGAGTACGATGAAACTAAAAATGTATGCGCCAGTCCACCATTTTTACCATTCTTACCACCTATATATATATAATAAGTGTGTGTGTATAAATATGCATAGACAGACACTCACACAGGCACATATATCTTGTTGA
>NC_068995.1:7664732-7667436 GCF_001194135.2 Octopus bimaculoides | reverse complement strand
CACTCACACAGGCACATATATCTTGTTGACGTCATTATTAACTTCCGAGAGAACGTAAAAAAATATATTTTTGGAAATGGATCTCGATGAACATAAATAAATGGTACAAATAAAACAGCATGTACATATTGTGTTTGAAAAGTGGTATGTGTGTGTGTTTATATACAGATAGAATCAGCAATATAGTAATACGAATTAAAGTCCATTCATTGTAGTTACTTAAAAGCGTCTTACTGTAAAAACGTTTGTGCAAAACAGTGAGCTGCCCGTTTAGGTGTTACAAACTATTTTGTAAGCCATTGGTATTTTAAAAGAAGTGTATTTTCCAACATGGCTGAATAAAGAAAGAATTGTTGGAATGAAAGTCTTTTATAGCAAGAATTGACTAATAAGCACAAAGAATAATACTTGATTCATATTACATTAATACAGATATTTTTTCGCGATCTATATGTTCTGGTTCTCAGAGGATATAAAACTCTGTTGTCTTTCATTCATTTCTCTCCTTTCAACGTTTCCGTGAAGAATTACGCTGTGTAGAACGTTGGATTTTTCACTCCTCACTGTACTTTTTTTATCGACTTCAATACACACAAACACACACATTCGCACTTACTCATACACACGCACTTACTTATACACACATACATTCACACACACACACATATACGTATGTAAATGGTTATGATTTGGGACTACAGGTATATATGTACATATATTTGTACATACATATATACATATTAATGAATACACATGTACAATACATACCTGTTCACACACATATATATCTTGGTGAATGACTGGTGTGCGTGTGTTTGTGGAGAGTCTCATAGTGGGATTTATATATGTACAGGATGGCCCAAAAGTAGATTTACTGTTATCACGTAGGCACTTTAAATTTCTTTCAAAACATTTTATTACATTTCAATTTGTATCTTACAAACTGGAAAGGGAGCTTGACAAAATTAACTAAATTAGCATAGAATAATGGTTGTATATTGTCTTTATAATTAAGATTTAAACTGTTAATATATAAATGCGAAAGAGATAGTTGAATAACTGTAAACCTACTTTTGAGCCAGCGTGTTTATATATATATATATATAGGGAGAGAGAAAGGGGTGAGATAGAGAGAGGGTGAGAGGGATGGGAATTGTGCTTTTCACCGCCTTCTTTTCACCCAGCATGTCTGATTGGTTTAGTCAATAGCTGGTTGAGATCTCACAACCACGTCACGAATCTCCCAAGTATTTTTAATCAAATTAAATAGATTGAAACTGCGAACGCACTGTAACTACAATGGTAGCTAAAAGCCAGAGTGTTTTCCACGCACTCTGTCACTCTATGTTAAATATAGCTGTGGAATATTCAAATAAATATACACCAGTTCAATTAACAGAATATTCAATTGTGTGAATAATTCATCGTCGCAAGAATCCGCCACATCTTACAAGCAGAAACAGCTGTAAACTATTGAATTTCATTACATGACGTTTGGTTTTTCTCCGGTGTCATATCTTTTCTGTTTTCTGTCTGTATGTCTCTCTTTCTCTTTTTCTCTGTCTTTGTATATGTGTGTATACATTTGTGTGTGTATAAATATGTGTATATGTCTATATACGTATATGTATACAACGGGCTTCTCTCAGTTTCCGTTTCACATCTCCACCCACAAAGTTTTGGCCAGCCCGAGGCAATAGTAGAAAACACTTGCAAATGTTACCACGAAGTGGGAGTGAACCCGAAATCAGATGGTTCGGAAGCAAGATTCTTACCAGACAGTCATCCCTGCGCCAATTTTAAGCCTTCCCTCTCTTGGTCACCACCCCACAACGGCTCTCCAGGCTAGGCATCAATAGGTGGGCGAACAAACAGATCCCCACAGATTGAATCGTTAATAGGGAGGAATGTCGCTGGTTTGCACAGGTGGACGAACAAGTCCCCACAGATGAAAACGTTCACAGAGATGAATCTCGATGGTTAGGACATAAAGAAGGATGACGAGGTAAGAATCACAGAGAGTGGATCTAAATAACATTACTATCAAACAATACTAATGCAATTAAGAGTTTGTTTTGCCTTTAGAAAGCTATAGAAACCGAATCGGAAACCACATCAGTCGAATTCATTTGATTAAAAGGTTAATTTTATTTATTTCTACTGTGTTTCTTTTTTATTCCCTGCTGAAAAGCTCAGAGACAGTAAATACATTTGTGTTTTGCAAACAGACCGTATATAGCTGTATGTCTATTGATTGATGTAGCTGGGGATTTCTATGTACAATATGTGTTGTTATGTGCAGAATTCTCTTATGGATATGTGCGTATACATGTGTGTAGATCCATGCACAGATATTGAGGTGTTAATACAAAAAAAAATGTATCTGTCAGTATATATATATATATACATACATATATATATATATACATATACATATATACATACATATACATATGCATATACATATACATATACATGTATATATTCATACATATATAGAGAGATAGAGAGATAGATAGATAGATAGATAGATAGATAGATAGATAGATAGATAGATAGATAGATAGACATATATATATACATATATATATTTATGCATATACTTACACAAATACATATATGTATCGAAATATATATACGTATATATGTATGTATGTACGCATGTATGTATGTATGTATGTATATATATATATATATATATATA
>NC_068995.1:7664523-7664722 GCF_001194135.2 Octopus bimaculoides | reverse complement strand
TGTGTTTCTTTTTTATTCCCTGCTGAAAAGCTCAGAGACAGTAAATACATTTGTGTTTTGCAAACAGACCGTATATAGCTGTATGTCTATTGATTGATGTAGCTGGGGATTTCTATGTACAATATGTGTTGTTATGTGCAGAATTCTCTTATGGATATGTGCGTATACATGTGTGTAGATCCATGCACAGATATTGAGG
>NC_068995.1:7662341-7663899 GCF_001194135.2 Octopus bimaculoides | reverse complement strand
CAGATTCCTTTCCATTTATTTTTTTTTTTTTGTTTTTACAATTGATTTCTTTCTTTTATTTCTTAATATTTTTTTCCTTTTTAAAACGTGTCTTGTCAACAAGAGATTTGTGTGACGTGCAAGATGCTGCAAAATTGTTTTGTCCGTGAGAACAAAGATTAATATTCTCTCGGCATGTCATTTTACATAAACATACACATACACATATACACACACACACACACTCACACAGACACCTGCTACGTACTACATCCAAACAACCACACACATAGATAGATAGATAGATAGATAGATAGATAGATAGATAGATAGATAGATAGATAGATAGATAGATATAAGCTTCTTATGTCTACATAGAATAAATTTCTGGAATAACATTGAGGGTGTTGAACCATTCGTGAATATCCTATACAGAACTAATCCTCGTTTGTGCGATTTTTCGATTTCTGTAAAAACAAAGAAAATTATATTGCATATCACACAGCTTTTTTTCGTCTTCATGCAAGCTAAAGTAAGTGTGATCCTAGCATTCGAAAACTGCGAATGAAACACGGTCTGGTCTGTTGTACCACATCCCCAGACAAAGTGTAGAGCTGCAATGCATCGTATGTCATGAAATGAGGTTTACAACGAGGAACCTTTGGAGTTAATTACGACTCCTCATTCATCTTGGCGCTTGTTGTCCTCAGCGGCCAAGCAATGAACTTCAAAGTGAAAGGCATTATTATGCAGTTGCGTAGTCATCAAAGATATCGATGGCCACAGATTAGTGCAAGAGATTTGTGCTGACACACACGTAAGCACGCCAGGATTATATATATACATACACCTGTGTGCCTGCACGTGCATGTGTGTACGTATTTTTATATATAGACATATTATATGTGCTTGTGTATGTGCAAGTTGGTTACATTGTACATACATTTAATATATAAATACATACACACACACACAGATTATAATGTGTATATATTTATATACATGTGTACTATACACGTATAACCACACACGCTCATAGATCTTTCTGTATTTTTGCAATGTCGATGAACGCATTTATTAGATATTTTTTCATCCATAATTTTCATAAACTGCATTGATATAAAAATCTAGAATTAATTCTGTTCAAGTGGAACCAATTACCCTTATCAGATGTTTGTGATGGCATCCAGCCAATACCAATACTTATATAATTGATCTTGTAGGAAATAATCAATAATGTCAAATAAAAGATACACCATAAATAATTATGTTAAAATGTTAATTACTATTATTAATGTTGTATCATTTAAAGTATGGCGGTTTTCTCAGGATTGGTAAAACGTTGGACAAAGTGTCTTCTGTCATTTAATTATAGGCCCATATTTTCCGAGTTCAGTTCTCTCCGATATTAACACAGCTCCGTGTTATTCCTCTTTTTTTTTGTGGTTTCTGAAGTCCCTTTACCGTTTACAAATCTTTTTATTGTGTATATTACAAATCATTATTATTATTATAGCGCCTTTCATCCTTTCGGATCAATAAATTAAGTACCAGTCAAGTAGTGGGGTCGATGTAACCA
>NC_068995.1:7661481-7661950 GCF_001194135.2 Octopus bimaculoides | reverse complement strand
TGGTGGTGGCCGCGACGGTGGTGATGGTGGTGGTGGTGGTGGTGTTGGTTGTGGTGGTGATGCTGGTGTCCTCATGTTGGTGGTATGAATGGCAACGGTGTTCGAACTGAAGGTGGTAATGGTGATGGTGGTTGCGGTGGCAGTGGTGGTGGTGGTTGTAGTAATGTTGGTGGCAGTGATGTGGTGGTGTTGGTGTTGGTGGCGGTTATGTGTAAAACAAATTTTGTAAAGTGTTTACGTCATCACATTCTACTTCACTTAATAACCGACAATCACGTGACACGATATCGATCTCACATCGATTTTGTTGAATACGCTGTAATCTCGATTAAAATGGAAATCCATTGGCTTAAAACTACGCAAGGGATCGAAGAAGCGACATTCGCGAACTGGCATGGAATAAATGTATTCAATAAGGATTGTGTGAGAGGAGAAAGAGACAGAGGTCGAAGTGGAGCCGCAGACAGAG
>NC_068995.1:7659158-7661143 GCF_001194135.2 Octopus bimaculoides | reverse complement strand
GGATTGTGTGAGAGGAGAAAGAGACAGAGGTCGAAGTGGAGCCGCAGACAGAGATAGCTAGCTAGCTAGCTAGATAGATATAATGATAGATAGATAGATAGATAGATAGATAGATAGATAGATAGATAGATAGATAGATAGATAGATAGATAGACAGATAGATAGACAGATAGATAGACAGATAGATAGATAGACAGATAGATAGACGGTAAGGAATGTTGAGAGGAAGAAATAAAAAGAATTTTACAGAAGAGAGGACAATTTATTTGTGTGGAATAGACAGGAACCGACTTTTTCATAGTGACTGGCGAAGGTGCTGCTTGAAATTGTGAAATTTTTGATTGCCCATAAGGAGCAATCTGATGTTATCCTTGGTGTCGATGCTGCTGTTGTTGATTTTGTTGTTGTTTTTGTTGCTGCTCCTATTGTTTTTGCTAGTGGGCATCACAGCTTTGTCACACCTGATCAAAAATGCTTTAAACATAGCAGCATTGCCTTGTTGCTTTTAGTATCCAACTGCCCTTCCCTTTTCTTATAAGGAGAAATGGAATTATCATATGAAGTCTTCGCACGTTATTCCCTTAGAAAATGTCTTAATCATGTGAATTAATACAATCGTAATGATCTTAATTAATTTTCTAATTATGCCATCTTAATTAATCTTAATGGATTTTAAAATTGTGTGAAACAATACCATCCAAGTCACATTGTTAGCTTTTCTGTAAGGAAAATCTTTCAAGCCCTCTGTAAATATTTTCCAGTTTGGTTACGCTTCGCTGTGAAAAGCCAATATAACTCAAACCAACCATAACTCTGGTCTTCCACTCTGACAAATTTTAAATAGGTGGGCAAATTTTAAATTAGAGTCTTTGCTGCATTTGTTCTAACCCTGTATAATCTTTGTTTCAGAAAATAATAATGGCAGACCTTCAGTTACTCAAGAAATGAAAAGGCATGCTGTTATTGTGGTTATAAAGGCTGAGCATAGCGATTTAGAAATATCTCGATTTTCAAAAGTTTCCAGATCTTCTGTCAACAAAGTTTGTTAGAAGCTAGAGACTGAAGATAGAAGCATATCGCAAGTACAAAAGCAGAAAAAGTATGCATTCTAAAGGCTTTGAAATCATCAGAACACCCGAATTTATCCCACAAGTTCAACAGACCATTGATTACAATCCCAAAATCCATGATGACATTTGCAAAAGATCTCCATGTGTCAGAACGAACAGTCAGAAATGTTGTCCACGAAGACATCGGATATAAGTCTTAAATGATGAGGAAAGGTCACTTTGTCAGAAAAAGCCAAAGAAAATCACTCCATCAGATCTAAAAGTTTCTTAAACAAACAGAGAAATCCAGAAGATTTCTCAAACGAGAAAACCTTCGATCAAAATCCAAAAGTTCACAAAAGAAATGACAGATGGTTATATGCAGACCCTTCTGAAGTTCCACGTGTTATGCATACAAAATTTCCTGCAGCAGTCTTGGTTTTAGGGGTTGTCAACAATGAAGGACATGTGATGCCTCCTTACTTCTTTCCACAAGGCCTTAGAGTTAACTCTGCCACCTACATTGATGTCATGGAAATAATTGTTAAGCCCAGAATATCTCTACATTAGTTCTAGTAACACAGGAATGGATAGATGGATGAATCTTTTCATTATCACACAACCCCTAAAATTTAGCCTCCTAATTCCAGATCATTGGTCTGTTACATGTGGAGCGTTGTTGAGAAAGAAGGTCAATGAACATGCTCATAACACCAAAGATTCTTTGAAAGCTGCCATAGTCTGAGTAATGTCCAAAATGAACCAAGACCACTTGATTCGAGCATGTAGATGATTTAGATCTTATATAGAAGCAGTTGTTGAAGCTGAAGGTGGCTTTATTGAATAACATTATAGAAAAGAAAGTTTAGTTTTGTCCGCATAGCATTTTTTGATAAATAAAATTATTATCTGTTATTATATATCTGTTTTATTTTT
>NC_068995.1:7657448-7658219 GCF_001194135.2 Octopus bimaculoides | reverse complement strand
TATATATAGGTGCAGGTGTAGCTGTGTGGTAAGGAGTGTCCCGACCACATGGCTCAGTCTCACTGCGTGGCACCTTGGGCAAGTGTTTTCTGCTATCACCTCGGATCATATGGTAAACACACAGAACAACAGGTGGCTTGTCGTGTCCCCAAAAGATGTACCGAGAATGATAAAAATCAAACATCCAGTGTCAATATCATGGTGCTCGGAGTGATCACTAGTGATGGCGACTTCATGCCTCCATACATCTTCCCACACGGCCTCAGACTTAATACGGAGGCCTACATCAAGTGCCTTGATACTCGAAGATCCTGTGTCTGGTAACAGGACTCTGCACCGTGCCACAGAGGCAGGGTAACCTGATGTTTGCTGTCAGACAATTTCTCCGACCACATCACCCCTAATGTCTGGCCAGCTAACTCACCAGACTGCAGCCCACTTGATTATTATGTTTGTGCGCAGTTCAGCGAGAGACCCACATACTCCTTGTAACACCAAAAGATGAACTGAAGACAAAGATTATGGCAGCATTCACCAATTTAATGAAAGGGATTCCGAAGTCGTTTGGAGGCCGTGGTTATAGTTAATGGCGATTTTATTGTATAAATTTATTCTTTAGTATTTCAAAATATTTTAATGTAATTTTGGTATATATATCTGTTAAAATAAGGCGTCAGTGTTGTTTTCATTTTTGCATAATTTAGATGACAGTTATTTATTCACCGCATCCTGTATATATATATATATATATATATATATATATATATATAT
>NC_068995.1:7656381-7657227 GCF_001194135.2 Octopus bimaculoides | reverse complement strand
GTGTGTGTGTGTGTGTGTGTGTACGTGTGTGTGTGTGTGCGTATAATGCATGTATGTATGTATGTATGTATGTATGCATGTATTTATTTATGTATGTATGTATGCCACGGGTTTCTTTCAGGGTTCACCAACCACATTCACTCACAAGGCTTTGATCTGTTCTACTGCAGAAGTAATTTGCCTAGGTGCCACGTAGTGGGACTGAACATAACCATGTTCTTCCTTACAGAGAAATTTTGGCCACACTGCAACACACGCACTCGCACTCACTTTATGTATAACTATATTTACATGTACATATTTATGAAGGCATATTTCTTTTCAAGCATGTGTACAAATATGCTCGAAATAAAGTAAATGAGATACATACTCTAATCTAATATCCAAATCTAATTGAATAGTCCATGCAAACAACTGACGTACATATATATTAGCGTTATCATTTAAACATAAGCTTTAAACATACATATTAACACAATAAAGTTATACAAAGAGCAAGCGATGAGAATACGTGATATCTAAAAGCAAGAGAAGATGGAAAAAATATTTATCGCCATTCTTTTGTTAAGCATCAACATGTAAAGATGGATTAATTAGATATTATCCGAAAGCTATAGGAGGACACGCCATTAGCAATGGTGTTAACAGAGGGACAATCGATGTGTTGTTCATCGATCTATTTATTAAAATAATATATATTGTAGATTCTGTGATAGAGTTTTGTTGTTTCTTTTGGGTATACCGCTTTATCTGATCATCCTGTCGTATAATGTGAGTTTATACACACACACACACACACACACACACACACACACACACACACACACACACACACACACACACACA
>NC_068995.1:7652988-7656138 GCF_001194135.2 Octopus bimaculoides | reverse complement strand
TGTGTGTGTGTGTGTGTGTGTGTGTGTGTGTGTGTGTGTGTGTGTGTGTGTGTGTGTGTGTACTTATGTATTATGTAAGTATGTATGCATGTACGTTTGTATTCTTCGGAAAATAAGAGATTCTGGAACGCAGGATGGTTGAGAAGACGGCCTTAGAAAACCGTGTAAATATTCTTGTAAGATGAAGAAAGTTCCCAGATACGCGAACATTGTACGTCTCCACACAGACACAGATATATGCATGTATGCTTGTGTTTGTGTATATGTGTACGTGTGTGCGTGTGTGTAGAGGGAGAGACGGACAGGCAGGTAGACAGGCAGACAGGCTGGCAGACAGATAAATGATCAGATGGATAGAGAGATAACTATATAGACAGATTTACATGTGGAGAAATACATAATACATACATGAATGTATGTATGTAAATTGGACTGGTTTTAAAAAAGGAATAATTTTACTGTTTGAGTACGTTTGTATATATATATATGCGTGCATGTGTGTGCAAGTGTGTGTGTGTATACGTGTTTATTTGCACACGTACCTACATATGCGTGTATGTATCCGAATCAGATATTCCCCTCAAACGATCAAGGAAAGCCTGAGATCAATAACAGAATCAAATCTCATAATATGTTGAGTATCTGATAATTTATCGCTTATATTGACCTTACTGATGTCCAAGATCGCTGAAAGTATTATTAAAATCCCATTAAAGGTCATATATATCACCTGAAGACAATTATGGGCATACTCTAACATTTCGGACATTGATACGATCAATGTAACCAGTGTACTTACGGATATACATCTTTACATATCCATATGTATATATATATATATATATATATATATATATATATATATATATATATATATATATATACATGCGTGTGTGTGTATACATATATTCATATATGTGTATGTACGTATATATATATATATATATATATATATATAGAGAGAGAGAGAGAGAGAGAGAATATGCTTATATTATATGCATATATATTTATTAATATTTGGATCCATGTTAACTTACAATAAAACCACTTTTACATCAATCTTATAAGTTATTCTATATTTATGCTGACTAAAATTTTAGTATTCTTAAAGACGGCAGCAGACTCTTGCTTAACTGGATGAAACTTCGAAGTGACTGTCAATGATATTCGTGTTTAAAAGTAATATCCATACAGATATGCACGTATATATATATATATATATATATGATGCACACACACATAGAGACGTATGATTTAAAAGCCTAGTGTTTCTTCTATCTAGCTTCTTAGTAAGCTGTATGGTCACTCGTTTTTATTCACCTCAAACGTTCCGTCACTTCTAGAGATAATACAAAGTGATTTGAAGGAAGTGTAACTGTTCGTTCTAGCATATCCGCCAGTGCAAAATCCTGCTTTTTCTAGCAATGGTACCTAATGTTTTCTTCTCTTCTACAAGTAATACAGAGTGATTGGAAAGATGCGTATCTGCTCTTTCTAGCAAAGCTATCAACCACATGGAGATTCCTGCGTTGACTCGACTAAAAATATCATGACATAGTTGTGTTAGTCACTGAGTAATTGCGTTTTAAATTAGCTCAGAAAAAGAAACCGTAAAAGACTGATAAATTTGGCTTATTAACATTGAAACGGCATTCATCAACTCATGACTAACGAAAGAGAGAACTAGAATTGAAGAATAAGATCGTTAGTATAAAAGATCTCTAATAGAATTTTTCGACGTAGAATGATCAAAAGATATTTCGAAACATTAGCATCGTTTCAACAACGAAAACATACTGAAAACCGTATTGAAAACGTACTGAAAACACAACAGGATTTTCACATATGTCGCAATGTTTACAGTGTGTCAAATGATTGAACAGATGTATGAGTGCAGATTAGTTAGAGTAGGCGGATATGAGGTAGGGGATCAGAGTGGGTGGTAAGTGCTTGTGTAAGGGGAGGAGCGGTAATCCATTAAGAATTTAGAATTTAATATTTTGTTTTGGAAAACACGAATATAGTTCTTGGTTGGCAGTTATTGATTCATTAAAGATAATGTGTCATCGAGATTATATACACAGAATTCAAGAAAATCTGCACTGTTGTCTTGTAACCATTCATTATAGGAGAATTAACGAAAGACAGACAGGAAAGAAGAGAGGAAGTGAGACGATAGGAATTATGTACACACACACACACACACACATACACACACAGGTACGTCGACATACATATGAATGTATATAAATATACACACATATGTACGTATGTATTTATATATATGTATATATATTCTATATACATACATATATACACATATATATACGTGCATATATATATATTTACATAGGCATCTATATACATATATATATATACATGTATATATATATATATATATATATATATATATATATATATATATATATATATATATATACATACATACATGTATATACATATATATATATACATACATGCATATCTATTTATGTGCATCTGTGTGTGTATATATAAACATATGTGTGTATATGTATATATACATATACACACACACACACACACATATATACATATACAATATGTATGTATATATGTATATGCATGCATAAATATATATATGTATATATAAATGTATGCTGGCGTGTATGAAGAGAAACATTAATTTGCCTGGTGTACTGTCGTGTTCCATATTTCCTATCCAACGGATACGATATTTCGCAATAGACTTGCTACAAAAGTAGCAGCAGCAGCAGTATTATTATTATTATTATTATTAGTAGTAGTAGTAGTAGTAGTAGTAGTACTAGTAGAAGTAGAAGTAATAGGATATGTTTTTGTTGAGTATTGTTTTGTATTGTAGTATATTGTATTGTATGTAAATTACTGAAAGTTTTGTTCTTTTGTTTGGGTTTTATTTTTGCAATTACCAGACGCGAACTGAACGATTGTTCAACGAAATGGTATATGCATGAAATAAATAAGTATATGAAAATAAAATCCAATTTATACACTCACTCACGCATGCACAGATACACTCCCACTTCCATATATACTCGTGTTTGTGTAATCATTTACGTATATTTCTGCACATACGTGTGTATATATATATATATATATATATATATATATATATATATATATATATAT
>NC_068995.1:7651467-7652671 GCF_001194135.2 Octopus bimaculoides | reverse complement strand
ACAGAAAGAGCTGCTAAGCCTAAACGAGGTTGTGGTGGCGGACGTGTAAATCAAGCTTAGACAGGAGACAGGCAAGAACATGTCTTTCTTGTTCCAGTTACAACGGTGAGAAGGGAAGAAACACAAGCTAGGAGAAGGAAAGATGGTCGATGGTCACGTGGGAGCCACGTGAGCAAGGGAGGGGTAAGAACAACCTTGCCTGGACTTGTGCCTCGGAAGGTAACATTCTAGCTTCAATATCATGTATGTGTGTGTGTGTGTGTGTGTGTGCGTGTTTTGCTGAGTTTAAATATGTGTGTGAAATTATACAGCTGTGTATACGTTGGTGTGTGTATGCCGGTGTGTTTGTAAGTATCTTACCTCTCAGCGTTCAGCTGTGTGGGTGTTCTCATTTAATAAACATACGGGCGTCGCGTGGCTGCGATTGCGTGGCCAACCGCACTGATATGCCGACTTTTGCAAGTGTATTCAACAATTTTGTCGCTTATTTCGCCTCAAGTTTACATTAAAAGTGCAAATCTTTGTGAAATTCCGACCCACTTGTATCATAAATCTATCGGAAAATAGCTGATAAGATAGATCAAGCAACTGCAATAATCATCGTTGTAGCCGTCGGAAGATTAAATTATTCATACATTTCACATTTCAAATTTTTAATGTAACTGTTTAAGTGAGTGTGTTTGGGTGCGTGAGTGCGTGTCTGGCTTGTGCAACTCTGTGTGCGTGTGCGTGTGTGTGTGTGCGTGTATGTGTGTGTGTGTGCGTGTGTGTGTGTGTGTGTGTGTGTGAGAACAAGAGTATATGGACCTCGGCGTATGAGTGTATGTACACATGTATAGATGTATATTTATAACTGTGTGTATAACATATATATATATGTGTGTTTGTGTGTCTGGGTGCATATGTATGTATGTATATAAATATATATATATATGTGTGTGTGTATGCATGTTTCTATGCATACATGTATATAACAGTAGCAGAATTAATTGTAAGTATTAAGATTATGTGTGTTATATGATGTGCTGAGCAAGCGTTATCTTCCCAGCATCCTGAAATGCTGTTTTGGCCTGATTCTGTCAATGCACCACACATACATGTGCAGATACATGTCTGTGCATTTCATCGATCATGTTTGATTAAGATGAATCGTGCACATAAGACTTACAATGAGTGGTAATAGTTATATGTGTGCAAATACATG
>NC_068995.1:7647685-7651039 GCF_001194135.2 Octopus bimaculoides | reverse complement strand
AAGTATATATATATATATATATATGACCGCAGCCACTTGGCTGAAACACATAATTAAATAAATAAATATATATATATATATATGTATGTATGTATGTATGTATGTATGTATACAAACGTACACACGCACTAAAGCAGACACATGCAAACGTAGAGACGCCTACGCCACGGACACATACACGCCACACTTAAGCACTAAGAACTTTCAAATGCTTTAAAAGGTAGAAAGCAATAACAACTAAATCCTCCGTCGGCAACGATGATGATTACTCCAGCTTTTTGATCTTATCAGCTTTTTTTTTCTTCTGTTAATGCACATATGTAAAGACGTGTATATATATCTATATACTCATGGCTTACGCTAAAAGCAGTTTCTTCATATGCTCATCACTTAAGTGATCTGATAAGCAATCCCTGATGATAATCATACAATTCGTAACTAGCAGGCAATTATTCATGTTTGTAATACACCAATTATATGCTATTGTAGGGGTGGTTAGGGTGTTCAACTCACGTTCGCGAGATCATTGTTTCAATTCCTAAGCCGGGCGGTGCGCTGGGTTCTGGAGCAAAACACTTCGTCTTACGTTGCTCTGCGATGAATTCTTCTGACGCGTGACACACAATGCCCTTTTCTACTCTAGGCACAATGCCCGAAATTTTGGGGGAGGGGCCAGTCGATTAGATCGATCCCAGTACGCAACTAGTACTTAATTTATCGACCCCGAAAGGATGAAAGGCAAAGTCGACCTCGGCGGAATTTGGACTCAGAACGTAAAGACAGATGAAATACCGATAAGTATTTCGCCCGGCGTGCTAACGTTTCTGCCAGCTCGCTGCCTTCAAAATTCCGACCATAATAAAAGATACATGACCAAGGCTGACTACAATATCGAACCGACGATTCAACGTAGGCGCAAAGCAAACAATTTAACCACTCGGCCATGTAAAAGTATTACAGAAATGATTTCAGGGGCTGTTGTTTAGATCTTGATCAGGGTTGATCTTGACAGGTTTATGATTCAAAGAAACCACAGTCGTGTAAATCCCACTTACTCATGCGTTCGTAGGACATTATTTAACCTGAGTGTTTTTCTTTGTTGCTATGTTAAGATTAAAACTATTGTTTTGATGTTAATTGGCTAATATTTCTAGCTTGTCGAGTGGTAGTGTGAGAGTTGGAGAATATCTTATGAAGTCGGCATGTTATATGTATACTTTCACAACTAATGTCACTCTTAAGCAACATTCAGTTTGATTTCCTCGCAGTATTTATAAAGCGCAGTTGAAGAGTGGAAATCTAATTATATCTCCAACTGCAAATAACGCGTCGTGACAGATTTATGAAATAATTGCAATTATGTTCGGAATCGTTGTACATCAAAGTCAAAGAGCTTCAGTGAATTATCTTCAACAAGTTTCTCCATTTCCCCTATGATCCAATAATCATATTTCTTCACTTCGCTTTGCAAATAGAAATGGGAAAATGTGGATTGCTACACGTTCGTGTGTCCATGTATCCAGTAATGGAGATCATGTATTTTCGCTTAACAGTTTCAGAAATTTCTCGTATTAGAAAAGAATATTACTAATTTCCAAAGTGCTGAAGATGAAAATTGTGAATTAGCAGAACTGTTGAATTTCATCAGATAGAAGGCTATGCGATATTTGCTCCATATCAATCAAAACTGAGTTCAAACCCAAGAGAGGGTAACTAAAGATTGTTTTTTAACATTAGGAGTAGAGAACGTGGAAGTGTATGAGTACTAAGCATAAGACCACGTATTTTCCCCTTTCCTTTTTCTTTTTCCCCTTTTCTTTTTCTTTTTCCCCTTTTACAAAGACCCAAGGTACTACATATATTGGTATCAAATTTCGGCGCATGGTCAACAATTCTGGGTGGGGCGGGATGAGGGCAGAGGATAGGTCGATTACATCGTACCCGGTAATCAACTGGTACTTATTCTGTCCATCCCAAAAGGACAAGTCAATCTCGGCGCAATTTGAACGTACAACGTAAAGACGGACGAAATGGATCAAAACATTTTGATTGGCGTGCTAACGATTCTGCCAGCTCGTCACCATATCTGACTACATACAAGAAAACCATATGTGTACATAGATATGTATCTGTGTATATATATATATATATTTATTTATATATATACACACACACACACACACACATATGCACATTCATGGAAACGCACATTTATGCGAGTATACATATCCACATCCATACCCGTACATATAAATGCATACATTCATACATACATACATACATACATACATACATACATACAAATAGACAGACAGACAGACTCACAAACAGACGGACTGACAGACAAATAGACATGCACGCCTACGCTCATTGCCGTGGATAAAAATCAGACAAAACATTAGCGAAAATAATTTGTCGTAATATTACAGAAGTCGTTTTTAACAATTGAATAATTATTAGTATCATTATTGCGATTATATTCACCATATTGTTAAGGAATTCGACAAGGACTATAATCAGTATTATAATCATCATTACGATAATAGTTACTATATTAAAGATAACAAGAATTATTGTGGCGATAATTATGATTGTTTTGATAATGTCACATAATGAGGAAACGAGGAAGAGAGAGAGAGGGCGACATAGCTAGTAGAGCAATGTACGTTTTACTGTTGATGAAGACGGTGATAATGGCGTGGATGATGATGATGATGATGATGATGATGATGATGATGATGATGATGATGATGATGATGATCCTGGTGGTGGTGGTAGCGGTGGTGGTGGTGGTGGTGGTGGTGGTACCATTGATGATGATTATGAAGATGATGACGATGTGATGGTAGTAATGATGATGAGGACAGCGATGACGAAGGCGAAGGCGAAGAGGATCCTGATAATTTAAATGCTTTTCATCAAATTACAAACTTTGATGATGTTGATGACATTTGTAATGACTGGGATGTTTTGAAAGTTCGAGAAGATACGCAAATGATTTCATCAAAGAAAGAGATGAACGTGAAGGAGCTAAACGAATTTAGATGAGAGACGAAAAGATGAAACGAGTCAGAAATATTTCTATATTGATACAGACATCCACAAACGCACACATGCACACACACACACGCATACACACACACGCACACCACACACACTAAATACACACACACACACATACAACATGCGTAGCTACAGATAGTGAGTGATGATATGTGGCTGCTGGACGCATGTATATAGTTATGTATATGTGTATGGCTACCACCACAATGATAATAATAATAATAATGATAATAATAATAATAATAATAATAATAATAACGATGATAATAATAATAATAATAATAATAATAA
>NC_068995.1:7646435-7647447 GCF_001194135.2 Octopus bimaculoides | reverse complement strand
AGGACTTACAAATATATATAACATACAGAAAATTGCACTACTGGGTACTGCACACATTCTACGAAAAACACTTTCAATACAGTAAACATAAGAGCACCACAGCAAACCACAGCACATACCCAAGGCGCACAGAGCTGCGCTCGGTAGTGAAGTGAAAGCACGTTATAAAAATAAAACTACTGAATAATAATAATAATAATCATTATCTTCATCATCATCATCATCATAATAATAATAATAATAATAATAATAATAGGTCTTTGTTGTGACCTGACAGACGGTACTAACCCCCTGTAGACACAATATCTTCAAGCAACATCATCGTGATATTGAATACCATGCCACGTCTTAAATAATGATAATAATAATCCTTTCTACTATTAGCGCAAGACCACAATTTTGTGGGGGTGTGATTAAAGTCGATTGCAATCGACCCAGTGCTCAACTGGTTCTTATTTTGTCGATCCCGAAATGTTGAAAGGAAAAGTCGATCTCTGCGGAATTTGAACACAGAATGTAAAGACGGAAGAAGTTCCGCCCACCTTTTTTCTCCGATGAACTCAAGATTCTGTCGGCTTGGCGGTTTAGTAACAGAAATAATTCGTTCAAATTTTCGCACAATACCAGCAGTTGTATGAGCTGGGGGTGTTCGATTACATCGATCCCCCGCTCTTGGAAGGTACTTTAATTTATCGCATCTGAAAATTTGCAAGGCTAAGTTGACCTCGTCTGGAATTGTACTCAGAGAGCGATGAACGAGGAGAAACGCCGCTACGCCTTTTATTTGACGTATTACCGACGCTGTGAGTCGTATCTTTTGTTTACGTGCCAGCAAAACGCAACATCTTTTGAAACAAACATAATATTTGTTGGTTAGATTAATCAAATAAATATTGTTATGTTAATTGGCTGAAGATAAATCAACAGGTGAATATCCTTGTTGAAAGATATCTATTATATAAATGATGCTGAGAGGTATGAATATAGAAATATATTATGTATGATGTAAACA
>NC_068995.1:7634510-7642010 GCF_001194135.2 Octopus bimaculoides | reverse complement strand
ATACATGCGTATGTGTGTTTGTGTGTGTGTGTGTGTGTGTGTGTAACTAGGTTGACATCACCGAAATAAATACTACTGACAGGAATTATATTTAACTCGCTGCTCTGTAAGCTGTATATTTCCATTACGTTCACCCTGTACAAAATTCTCTGCGTATGTGAGTCTCTGACTGGCATATATACTTTTATACATACGTGCGTATATATAAGGTTTTAATATAGCGGCAAGAATCCAAATTTTCTTCCGAATCCCAGGTGAACTTAATACAATAATGTGAATGTTTACGTAAAGCAAAGCAAAGGTAAATGCCGGCTGTATAAGAAGCCAAATTGTAACTGGTTATACTCACATAAAATTTGGTTTATATTCCAAAATTCATATAGAATATATGAAGGCCGTAGCATTAATTATACTGTTAAAAGAAATGGCCATCTGTGGCGCTGGTTATGAGATTCTTAAAATTGTATTTTATTTTTAATCTACTAGCAGGTTTTGATTTCACAAAATCGTACCTGCTAAGAATTTACATATAATTCTATAGAACCACGATTCTCCACAGAATTTTCCGTTGTTATGTGCTATTTTGTGACGTATTCAAGTGTGCAAGGGTGGTGTCCTTGACCATTTTCAAGACGGCAACTAAGATCCATGTAACTGTGTAAAATCTTTAGATGATTTACATCTAACCGGAACTGGAGCATTCACTTCAAAGGAGTAACATAGATACGTCTACGACAGATTACTCCAAGGCTTTGGACACTTCAGTTATGGCAACAGCCGCTTATTCAAAGTACTGAGCAAAAGAACGGATCCGGGTATTTTCATACATATGAAATGAACTTATTAATCACACAGCTCTGTCTGCGTCCACAGGAGACCAAATCTTGAGAGCGTTTCACAGTACTATTGCATGTCATAGAAACATGTCATAAATAAAACATCAGTTAACTACTAGATTCACGTTCACGTCGTACTATATGAAGTTAGACGAACAGGGACTTTTAAAGTTAAATATTTTGCCAAATACACGATGTAAAAGTAAAAGGGATTTAACCAAATCGGATGGATTTACCTCGTGTTGATTTGATCATATGAATGATTATCTTTATAGCTAATCAATACTAAAATGTAACAAGACCTCTGCAGATAATGAAGGGAGTTGATATTCTAAATTGTACCAATTTACAGTTAGCATGAGTGAGCCAGCGAATGTTTAAGCATATTTTTGAAAGCGAGATCTAAACGCCATTGAAAGGATATGAATTAAGATTTTATCTTCGAAATACATTGGTGGCCACAGTTGACGTCTTTCATTCGCAAAGTTGTCTTCATATTCTGGCAGAAAAAAACTCTGTTGTTAACCCACGAGCCCCAACTGGAACTATGGAGGCTTCGTAAGGAATCAGCAGAGTTTATTTACCAGGAATACAACTTAAACGAATCCCAAGATCCAGTCTTCAGCAAAATGATATATCTAATAATAAATAATTTTTGTTTTATTAAACTTTCAATTGAAATGAGTTGCTGCTTCTGAAAATATACCTGTGAAGAAGGAAAAAACTTGGTAATTAATAGTGAGATGTTAGGGACGTATTGAAGATTTTATTTCTGTAGATATTGGACACAGGTATAGCCGTATGGTTTGGGAATTAAATTTACAAAAAGAATTATATATGCGTTCGATTCTGCAGTGCAGTATGTGTTTGTGTGTGCATATATGTGTGTATATTTCTGTCAATGCATATAGATAAATCGCGTAAATAACGATGAGGAATAAAACAAAATGCTGTACAGAAAAGATGTCTGCTTGCAGTTACACACGTTACTACATAGTCACTATCATCGTTATAAATGCAACGGACAACGTGCTTCCTCATAGAAAAGAAGTAGTCAAAGATGATGTATTTTACAAACTTTGGTATTTATAATATCCATAACTACCTAACTAAGTAATAATAAGTCTAAATCAATAGCGAATGACGTGCAGTATCTCAGATAAGTAGATCACATTAAAACATACACTTTTCGAAGTACTGTAGCACCAATGCAGGAGTGCATTACGTCCTATAGCAGAAACAGCTGTAAGGTAATGAAGGTCATGACATAATTTCTTATTCCCTTCTCATTTAAATTTCGTTTTGCTCAGTTCTCGACTGACGTTTAGTTATGAAGCCTATGTACGTTTAGTTCTAACACCAAGTTATTGGTATCGCTATGCCTTAGCGAAATAATAACGTGTGTGTGTGTGTGTGTGTTGGTATGTATGAATGTAAGTACTCATTTTTACTAATAGAGAAAGTGAGGCAGAGTGAGAGAGATGTAAATATATACTTGCATATACAAATATATATATTAAGTATAAGGTGGTATCGAAAGTTTCCCATACCAGTTATGGTTGATAAAAATAACTTATAAGTTTTAACATCCTCTCCTTCGCAATCGTCACCTTACGCAGCATTACACTGACCCAGCGGAACCTCTACTTTTGGAAAACGGCCTGGAAGTCGTTTTCCGTAAGCGAGCCCTGGACCTTCAGTGATTCGCTCTGATCTCGACAACGGTCTTAAAACTACGACCGTTGAACTGCATCTTTGTCTGGGAGAAGAGAGGGAAGTCCGGAGGTGCTAAATCTGGTGAATAGGGCGGGTGTGGAAAAGATAGCATGTTGTTTTGAGGAAGAAACTCAAGATGCTCGGCGACAGAGTGCATTGTGGTCGAGAAGAATCCAATTCTTCGAGCTCCACAGATCCAGTCGTTTGCGCCAAATGTTCCTCAAACGCTTCAAAGCGTCAGTTGAACTTTCGATTGATGGTCTGGCTCTGGAGGACGAATTCTCGATTCACAATACCACATTCCCGGGGGCGACGCTCATGACAGGTCTTCCATATGGCTCATCATCTTCCAGCGATGTTTTTCCGCTTTTGAAGCGCCCATTGCGTACGACCCATGGCCTCATCACTGTGAGCTTGCCGAAGCATGCTCAATATCTCTGTAGCAGACTTCCCAAATCTAACGCGAAATTTCACGTCGGTACTTTGTTCCTGTCCATCGCAGACTACATCATACACGTGATTACATACCCACAAACATTACCACTTGCAAAGTAAACGCAGTGATGTTACTCCGCACACTGCCTCATGAAGCCCACTGGCAGCTCTCACTGCGCACGCAACCGTATGCTGCCATCTGTTGGCGCGTTACAGAACTAGTCCGGCAACTTTCTGATACCACCTCGTATATGTAGGAGTGCACGAATGCGTAAATCATTAAAGCTATAATCGATACCGTAGATTATATATATGTCCCTAAGCGGAAACTATCCTCTAAATTCTTAAGTGGGTATTTAAGTCTCTTTTTCCTTTTATTTTCTCTACCTTTTTTTTTTCATTGATATATTTTATTTTATTCTTTGTCACAGTAGCAATTTCTGTGAACTCCATTCGTCTTTAGAATTATCAAGCTGATAAACGCTATTTAGATATCTGAAAGCAGCAACTGTGACAGTAATAAGAGAAGAATAGCCAATATTCCACAATATTTCACAAGATTTTGTGGCAGACGCCACGCTGCAGGAAATAATATTAAACGAATTGTATTATGAAATATAAAGTGTGACATTGTGAATTGGATGGTAATCTTTAATGCAATCGTCCATACATGAAATCAATTTTTCTGTGATGTGACAACGATAGAAAAAAAATTAATAGAAATATAAAAAAACAAATTATATATTAAAATATGAAAATAGAAAATAGAAAATTATATATATATAAATGTGAATATTAAAAAATACTGAATAGTTTGTAAACGATATATGATGGTATAAACGCATAGAGATACATACACGCATAAAACACACACACATACATATATATATATATATATATATATATATATATATATATATATATATATATATATATATATATATATATGCAAAGATATTCACAGATGCATAATGCAGAAGAGCACAACATACATATATAAATACATTCATACACACATACATACTTAAGTGCATACATAATTGCATACATTTGTGCATACATGCATAGATGTAAAGATACATACAAACATACATGCACAAATACATACATACATATATATACACATACAAACATACATACATACACAAATACATACATAAATTCATAAATACATACATACACACATACATGTATGCATATATAGATATTGACAGACAGACAGATAGGCAGACAGACAGATAGGCAGACAGACAGACAGACAGACAGACACAGAGAAAGAAATATTAAAGCCGTGTGAGGAAAGCTATCAGCTGCATTAATAAAATCTTAATAACAAATTCTTGAAAAAGAAAAGAAAAAAATGTCCGCGACACATTTCTCAAACTGTTCTGGTATTTCTTTCTGTCTATAGAAATATGAAGCCAGAACTGTCTTAATCGATGAAGCACATGACACCTATGCAGAAACACTTGTTTCTTATTCTCATTGTTGAACTGTTGTTGTTGTTGTTGTTGTTGCTGTTACTGATGTTTTTTTTATCTTTGTTTTATGTTCCTCAACATTTTCCCTTTCGTTTCCAGATCCGGACGCGAATTTATTTATTTTTCTTACGTGTGTTCCGTACCCCAAGCAATGAACTCATTTGCATACAGCCAATCGGAGCTCAACTTGAAAATCCACACACTATGTACTACTACATTACAACCAGTCAGGCATAGAATGGTGTATGCGACTCTGTGAGTACAACATCGTAGGTCCCACATAAGCACCACATTCCCCGCTACCGCCAGCATCCTCATAGATCAATTAAGCACCATCTCTATATAGAGCTAACATTAGGTACCGATGCTCTCAGACTGAGATTAGTGATACTGCAGGTACCGTAGGAGAGCGCAATACGACGCAAGGCCATATTAATTACGATGTTTCCAGATCATCAACATTTTAAATTAGGAATGTACAAAATCAGTCCAAAAATTAAGAAACTACCCTCATTTACATTTTCTTATGCACTTTATACACACACACACACACACGCACACACACACACACACACACACACACACATATATATATATATATACATATATATATATATGCAGGAAAGTCTTCTTTCAGTTTCCATCTACCAAATTCGCTCACAAGGCTTTGGTCGGCCAGAAGCTATAGTAGTAGGCTCTTAACCAAGGTGCTACGCAGTGGGACTGAACCTGGAAATAATTTTGTCGAGAAGCAAGCTTCTTACCACACAACCACGCCTGTTATATTTTTTACTTGTTTTAGGCATTGGATTTAAAATATGATTTTTTTTTCTCTGTATTTATTATCATTTAATTTTCGTTCATAGTATTTCATGGCTTGCAAATATTTTTTAATATATTTATGTATTGGCTATTGGTATAATTCTTGTTCTCTCTACAAAATGAATTACAGTGTTATATACAGTATTCTGATGAGAAGACATCGAATTGCATCCATAGAATGATACACTTTGAGTCTTTCCTTGCATATATTATATAAAAAAAATTAAATGAAAACCTTGAGTTAAGATACCGGCGAAACAATTGTAAATTTCTGTAATGAAACACTTTCTTTACTTCATGTTTCTTCTTATTAACCACAAACACGGGCGCGTCCACGCATACACACACACACACATAAACATATACATAGATAGATCGCTAGATAGATAGATAGATAGATAGATAGATAGATAGATAGATAGATAGATAAACCTAAATGCATATAAGATATACGCAAATATAAGATATACATGTTTATATTAAAATATACTCTCTATATAATGACGTTTATTAATGGCGTGGTGATATGAATATGATGTTTTTATTCTATTGAAGCAGCTGTGACAAACAATAAAACTCATGAATCCTATTTGAAATTAGCTTACTTATCTCTTCGTTATTCTACATATTGAAATATTACAATTAGCGAGATAGTTTCTTTCAGTGATAACTACATTTCTTGCACTTTGCATAGATTTAAGAAACGTTTTCTAACATCCAATTATAGGTAACTCAATGGCGACAGCTGGAACGAATATAAAGCAATACCAGGCGACCACAAGAATGTGAATACAACTGTTTCTTTAATGCAAAATTCATTTGGAATGGTTTTGTAATATAACTGGTGTACTTCAAATATATTGTATCAAAATAGCGTTAGGGTTTATAAGTCTAACAAAGAACAACTTCAAAGCTTTTGTATGCAAGCATCTAGATCCACGAATAAAAGTAAATTTTCTCGTCCCAATAAATGTGCAAAATCGTAAAGTTATTTAATAATACTCTGTATTAGGTATTGAGTAATTTCTTGTTTTGCCTCAAAGCGAAGAATGCATACATATGTGTATGTGTAGTATGCGTGTGTGCGTGTACCTGTGTATGAGTGTGTGTTGTTATATAATTACATATATATATATGCATGTGTGTGTGTGTGTGTGTGTGTGTGTGTGTGTGTGTGCGTGTATGTATGTATGTATATATACATATTAGAAAGAAATAATAATCAGGTACTCAGATGTCTCGATGTTTGTACATTTACAGATTTTTATTCATACGTCACATGTTTTATAAATTAGTGCTTTCACGTAGTCTTGTAGGGTTATCAAATTTTGACACTCACACAAACAGACAGATAGATAGATAGATAGATAGATAGATAGATAGATAGATAGATAGATAGATAGATAGATAAATAGATAGATAGATAGATAGATTGATTTGTCGTGTTAGAATAAACTATACTGCTGTAGTTAACACGAGAGGAATTCATATTGCCTCTTAGAGCAAAGTGCACTCTTAGCAGGGAGATAAATCCGCGCCAGCTCCAGCGCCGAGAACACTAAATCACGTGCTTTCGACCTTGCTTGATTTTGTCACTGATGGAGGCGGTGGAGTTTGCGCTAATTTTTTCCGCCCGCTAAGAGTGAGTTTTGCTGCGACAGTCAGTATGAGAGTTCCTTTCATAACTACCGCAGTCTAATTTACTCTAACACAACATCCATGATTAAGTGTGAATAAATATTGTCTCTTGGTATTAACACTGACTCTGTCGCTAGTATATATTATTGTTTCTTTATACATGCTCGCTAATTTGAGTTCGGCAACCCGAAATTACTACGTTCGTCCATTTAGAATTAAATTAAATTAATTAAGACTCTAATTAACTTAAATGTACTCGAGACGAAATAATACAACACAACGGACGTACACTTTTAACGGACCGAAATATACGATTCCATCCATTTCCATAAGGCAGGAAGCATTGTTTTTACTCTAACGACATTTATTTTAGACGCGAATTATTAAATCGATTTTATATGAACGGTCAACTCTAGTATAAGATAATTTCATCTAAAAAGAACTAATACGCCTTAGCTAATGAACTGTCGAATTTGTTTATATAAACAATAACATCATTCGATTAGTTGAACATGATAAACAAATTCGATCGATTTTTCATATCCCCTTAATGTAGCATCCTAACTGTATTT
>NC_068995.1:7628649-7629125 GCF_001194135.2 Octopus bimaculoides | reverse complement strand
ATAAAACTTACGATGAAAGTATGTATATATATATATATATACACGTAGTTGTGATTGTATAAATATGTATATGTATTTATATGCGCATATATTTATGAGACATAATATATATATATGTGCGCGTGTGTCTTTGCGTGTATACACAGAGACATAGAGAGATAATGGGGTATATATAATGAATGTATGTGGTTGCATATGCGTTCGGTTGGACGTTATAGCTATCTGGTGCGTTGGCGAAAATAAATGTTTCCATTTCCCACAAAGAAATAAAATTTAAAAAATAGTATCCTACCGATCGATTGAACTAGCCTTGACTATCACTCTCTTTATCTTTCTCTCTTTCTCTCTCTTTCTCTCACCCTTTGTACGTAGCTACATACACACACACACACACACACACACATATATGTATATATATATGTATATGTATATATATATATATATATATATATACATGCATGCATACATACATACAA
>NC_068995.1:7614181-7628368 GCF_001194135.2 Octopus bimaculoides | reverse complement strand
TCATGATAAAAAATGCATGTGTGTGTACGTGTGTGTGTGCGTGTGTGTGTGTGTGTATTTTTACCTTCACCGCTATTGCTAAGATTTCTTTTCTGGCCAGAAAATAACTACTGTCTCCGACTGAACAGTGAGTGGATGGTTATTTACTTCCCCTTTTTAACGTTCCTACTTGAAATTATATCATAAACTATTTTCTATCGTATTTGGTGAATCTCCGTCGTCTGACGAAGAGGATTTATTTCTTCGATCAACTGTATTACTTGCTCAGTGAATTAACATGTAAGTAGCTGAGTATCCTTCACACAATCATACTCTCAATATAATCCTCAGCGTGAAACAGCATATGAGCAAGGTTTTTCTTTTGAATAATAGATCACAATTGAAATTCAGCCGATAGCTTTCTGTAAATTTTCACCTACCTCAATCTCAGTCGCCACACATGGATCGATCCAAGGCTATAAATAATAAAATTTGAACAAGGTGCAGGCCATAGGATCAGACACAGGATCTGATTCCTGCAATAAGAATTTCTTAATCATTCGGCCATAACTTTCAGTGTCAGCTCTAAAATCTATAGAAAATTTGTAGCGATACACTTAAAAATGTAAACAACACACTGCTAATACAAAATAGGATACAGTATTAACGTATGATCTATTGATATATTTGTTAATATATTATGGTCCCGAAACGAAATATGGTGTCCCTACGAGCAATTAATGTGTGAACAAGTTGCCTGGAATGTGTTTATAATATGACGTGGGATACACGTCTGGTGTAAAATGGTATTACACAAATTGTGTCCCTCCAGATGGGACATAATTCCACCCACTACCTTCTATCACCAGCACAAACTACCACAGTTTAATGTAAAGCGTTTATGATTCTGATCGAGATAAATTATATTAATCTTGCCTCTTGTATGCATATATCCTTTGTCCTTTGTGTTTTATCCTTTCCTGGCTGACTTTTCGAGAGTTTCTTATTTTCTATACTTAACAGATTGTGCTTGCTAGGCGAGTGTGAACTTGTTATTTGATATTCTTTTCAACTCTATGCACAATACCCGAAATTTTGGGGAAGAGGCTAGAGTTTGCGATATTAGAGTTTTGGGGGTTCCAGTTATTTAACTTATCACCATATTTCATAACATGTATTGCATCTTGAATCTTGAACGCTTTCTAGTATATCGTCCTCCAGAATTTTGACTTCGAATGCTGCTTCTTTTATCTGTGTAAAGAATCTAAGATTTGATATACACTGTACAATATGACGCCTACAGTCTGTTTTTAGTATGTTCAAACTTAACGAAATGCAAACAAGAATTGAAAGGTTGTTCCTTTGTAGATCGTTTATCAAAGCCTTTTCTATTATTGGTTTCGAAATGAATGGCAAAGGTTCAAGGATACCTGAGTCAAGGTGGCAGTCACTTTCAATGTAATTCTTGAAACTTTCCTACGAGGCAGTTTCAAGGATTGCATACCTCAACATACATACATATACATATATATATATATATATATATATAAATATGCCTTCCAATTTAAACAAAGGAATCTAAATGTCGCATTGTTTTCTTCTGTATTCGGCTATCACACAAGTTGTTTGTCAGAATGGGAGAAAGAAATGGAGGTGGAGTGGTTATAGCATTCATGGATTTCCCAATAGCATACTCATTGAAGACCGTTGAAAACATAATGGAGACACAAATAATGGAGACACACATACCGACAGAAAAATACTACTAATTAAATAGTTTTCCTTTATTATCGATTCGCAATAATGATCTCAATGGAATAACTGAAATATCAACAATATGCTTCCTGTGCTACATTCATGCTAGAATACCGTACCTTGTGGTATCTGGTTTGCAAGCGACATTCTTAACACACTGCCACACATATTCTCTACAATTAAATATTACATTCGTTGGTGTTTTATACGCAGATATTTTCAACTTCTTATTATGTTTCACTATTTCACTAACGTATGTTTGTATCATATGTATATTCAAACTTTTTCTCTATTTGACTCGCATTTGTCTCTCACACACGCGTATACACATTTCTAGTTACACTCATAAATACCAATGTGAATAAAAAATACACACACATGTATATATGCATGTATGTATATAGAGAGAGAGAAGATACGAAATAGAGTAACAATTAACAATGAGAAGTGGATGATTGGTGTTTAAAAGTCATTATTTAATTGAATTTGGAACATTTACAGCTGTTTCAGTTTATCAAATTGGAGTAAATTTACATTTGCCTCGTTGCATTTAATACACACCTTCAGAATGATTAGAGGGGAAAGAAAGGCACAATTTTATACGAGGGCTTCATTTGAAATTACAGGGACTAACTTAGAAGCCACAATTTAGCGTTACGTATTACTAATAACAACACCGGATATCCCCAACAGCTATAACTCCTTCGGCTAACACCACCGGTCAAATAGCCACTTTCCCCACTTACTGCAACACGCATCCAATGAAGGAATCTATTAACACGTGGAAATATACAAGTCACTAAAATGTAAGCCTTTAACTCTAACGAACTCTTTTCATTTTCTTTTTTTTTTCTTTATTCATTTTTGTTTTGCCTTTCTTTTCCCTCTAATCATTCTGAAGATGTTTATTAAATGTAACGAGGTAAATGTAAATTTACTGCAATTTGATAAACAGAAGCAGCTGTAAATGTTCCAAATTCAATTAAATAATGACTCCTAAACACCGATGATCCACTTCTCATTGTTAATTATTGCTCCATATCTTATCTTCTCTATATATATTAAACCACGGTTTTAACTTTGAATTACGTACTAAAGTTAAAATCTCTCCATCTAAATTCAGGACAGGTACTGCAATAGTCTAGGGTTCAAAGGCCCACAGCTCTTCAAAATGACCTGCCACAAAAATTAAGAAATCTACATAAGGTGGAAGCAGATGTCTTCAAAAAGGAACTAGATCTCCTCTTCCCCACAATACTGGATAAACCATATATGTATATATATATATATATATATATATATATATATATATAAGCGATTAGTTAGAATAACTAGATATAAGTTAGAAAGAGAGCTTAAACATAGACATGCTATATGTATGCATAATTGAATTAGTTAAACACAGACAAGAAAGTTAGATGAAAATATTTAAGTAGAAACTCAACAACAAATGCATTAGTTAACATTAGAAACTAAACTGTATATTTCTTCTGCCAACGTAAATGTCTTGTGTGTAACCGGGAAATCAATCTCATTCAACAGAAGATTGTGAAAAACATTGAAATATAGTAAGAACATTTTTCATTGTTATTTATATTAAATCATTTTTGTGGCTTCGTAAGAGTAGTTTTTAAACCTATTTTTAAAATGTTTTTTGGGTGAAAAAGTTTTTTTGTTCATAATTACCTGTTGTCTGGTATGACAGTTTTATAACACTAAACTTATATTTAGCCGAATGTCTTATATCTCAAACTAAACTGCATTGTCAAATCTGTCATCCCACTTTTGTAATAATGAGAAAAACTTTGTTCCTGATGGAGATTTCGTTGTCATTTCTAGTTTCATCGCTTGTTTATAGTATTAGTATGTGATCATCTACGTTAAGAAACTGACATTCGGCAACCAAAAGAATTTATATATGTGAGCCAAATCTACCACAATCCATGGTCGAATTCAGAACTAACGAATGAAGCCAGAGGTACCCGACTGATCTAAAAGAGCAACCAAATTTGCCTTAAATCGCACGGCTTAGAGATATAGTCGTTCATATTTTTCTACTTGGAATATTCTTCAAATTTTTATAATTGTAAGGTACTTTATCGATGACTTCCGTACTCTAAACCGACTCGAGACATTTCTACTAATGTTGTCATTCGTACTTTTAAAAATTGGGGTTTTCAGGAGTCAATACTAATGTATGTAATTTTCAATAAATTGTAATAAATAATCTTTTGTCAGTGTCAGTATATGGGATCATCTTGACCTACGTATCATCCACATACCCAGTAAGAAATTTGCTAAAATTAACATTTGTTTATGTAAAGATGATGGCTTAGCTATATCCTAACACGCTAATCGACATATTAGATAAATGAAATATGATCCTGCTAATACCTTTGATAATTTCCATCTGAAAATAACAACCACCACTAACATTAGTTTCGAAATTTCCTAGATATTGTCAGCATCCTACCTACAAAGATAAACCAATGAAAGATTATAATATAGGCTATTGTTATCTAAACATAGATTTCAAGAACCTGATAAATAATTTTAAAGGGAGAAGTTCTACTCTTTCACTAAATATAGAAACTCTGATAAGACAAAAATCTCTTTATAATGAAGCATTAGAAGCTAGCATATCAACGATTAGATAATAAATATCTCCAACATTCCGCCATCCATTATTAAGAACAAACGCTGAAAAACTTTTTTCCTGAATCTTTAAAGCGTAATGGCTATAAGACACCAATTCATTCTTTGCACATATTATGCAGCTTGAAGCTGAGCTCCAATAATAAGTGATTGTAAAATGTTGTTGGTTAACTATTAAGTATAATATCAGAAAGAAATCTTTTACTTTTAATAGTATTCTACAGTGAGAAAATTAAACAGGAAGCAAGAAGTTTTAAACAAAGTCCCAGCTGTACTAAATTAATTATGCCTATTGCATGGGTAAATGGCGGTGAGCCGGCAAAATCATTAGCACGCCGGACAAAATGTTTGGTGATATTTCTTCCGGCTCTCTACTTTCTCAGTTCAAATTCCGCTGATCTTAACTTTCATGCTATTGGGAGTGTTAAAATGGAATACCAGTCGTATAACTAGCGCAAATATAATTGACTCGCCTTGTCCCATTAAAACTGCAACAGACCGGTGACATTTTCAAAGGGCATGCTGTGATTTCTTTCAGTTATACGTCATGGGACCAGGTAACTGGTTTAGGATTCCTAGGGCTGAACAAAAGCATCTACACAAAGTACTGAAGCGAACATTTATGAAGTAGTGGAAGGTAGATATAAGCAACGTTGCTTTAATCGCACTTCCTTTAAACATATAGCAAAGATGAATGCAAGAAAATTCTCCAACAGTATCTGGAGTATGAAAAAGCATGCCACTGATTTGAATATAAAATAGAAGATCAAAGTATGATGAATATGATAGAGAAATGGAACAAGAAGTTGCTGTTTATATACTACCGAGAAAAGCCTGCTGATCCAATATCTTAACAAATCTAAAAATTATTTATACGTGAGATCTCATATCTCTACAAAATACTGCCACTTTCGATAGTACCTTCTAATCAAATGGAAGATCATGCTGCGAGCTGAATAAAAGCATCAATACTTAATTCCCTTTATCGTATAATCTTATTCGTTTTCATAAATATTTATCATTTTTACTTAGCACTACATATAGCTCATTCTATAGGAAACTTATTCCTTGACATTTCCTAAATTCTATCCACTTTTCAACTATTTCTAATTTCGTATGCATTTAAATACTCACTCACATATAAAGACCACTTTTCCATATCCTAGATCCTATATCTTAATTTTTTTACTTATTTATCATCATATTTCAAAATCTATATTTCTACAAACCCAAGAACATATACTGATATCTTGGAATAAATGTCTATATAACCACGGGAATATGGTGTAGTGGTTAAGGGCACGGGCTACTAACCCCAAGATTTTGAGTTCGATTCCAGGTAGTGACCTGAATAATTATGATAATAATAACAATGATAATAATAACAATAACAACAACAACAGCAACATCGAAAAATACCTTAAGAATGAGAACCTAGGTTCGGAATTTCCCCAAGATACCTGATGATGGCTGGAAGTTAACAACAAACAAGATGAGGACAAATATCTGTCAAATGTAAATAACGTAAATAATGTACATAATTCCTCATCTCTTAAATATAGAACTGTATTGTCTATATCCAACCACACGATGCGGCAGGATTCGTGAATTTTGCAAATTTTTTTTCTAGAATGTGATTTTATTTAAAGCTTGAAGATTGCTTATTTTTCAAGTTGGAATGAAATCTGAGGAATTATAATCAACGGGCAATATCACATTGTGATTAAATCGTTCTATACATGCATTATCAACTACGATATCCTGGAATTCATCATCGACTAAACAGTATTTTACATACACAAATGCATGCACGTGCACACACAAACACACACACTCACACACACACACACACACACACACACACACACACACACCTGCACATATATATTCTTCTGATGTGGATGTATGGCATCGCCTCAAACATCTTCAAAAATTTGCGTTATATTTTAAACCTACGACATTATGGTTCTTTATTATATTATAGACATGGTTATGGCAGAAGCGTTAGTTCAGCCGTAACAGCTGTCAAGATAACAGCAACACATAATTCCATGTTTATTTCGTATTCAATGCATATATACTCCTTAAGCTTACTTGTATTGGTCAGTCTTTCTAATCTTGTAACCCCTCGACAAATGTCATTTTTATAGCCGACATCCTGCAATGGAACAACCAGGCGTAAGTAGAATTGTTGGAATTTAAGTTTAAATTCAGCTGCGGACTTATCGTGAATATAACTACCACACTTGCTTTAGAATTCTCCAACACATTATAAATATATATATATATATATATATATATACAGTGGTGGGCACAGCTGACCAAAATATTAGCTTCGCTAATCGCTAGCCCGCTAACTAAAATGTTAGCTTCGCAAACACTACACCGTTCAACAGGTAAGAAAATCAGCGGAAGCCAAATCTGAAAACTGTTATATTATATCATATGAATCTAGTGGAATTTTTATCTTATAGCTTAGACATAGAGCTTTCCAAAAACGTATAGCATGCCAAGGTCAGATGATGACCGAGGTGTACACGAATAGTTACCTAAACAAATGAAATTAAACATTAGTTTATCAGTCATCAATCATATTATTTACTATACAAAAAGTATTAAACAAATCAAAAATGTATAGCATAGGTATCATGCCAATATCAGACGATGATCAAGGTGTACTACTATAGCTGGGCCTTCTCCATCGCATCGACGTGATATTGGTTGCCCTTCACAAACATCAGCCAAACGGTAACAAAGATCCACTGCGAGCGGCGTGAGCGGCTAAAGTCAAAGCTAGAAGAAAAATGACCATTTTTGGTTTCGTGACAAAAAGTGTTCTTACATCAGGATAACGTTCGGCCACATACAGCGAGGATGACATTCGAAAAGCTGGAGCAGTTTGAATGAGAAACGATGCCCCACCCACCATATTCGCCGGACATTGCCCCATCTGATTATCATTTATTTTGCAGTCTTCAAAATCATTTGGACGAAAAAATATGAATTCTGTAGACGAATTTTAGAAAAGGACTTTGCACGTCTGCCATATAGATGGAAAAGCATTGTAGAAAATGACGGAGAGTATATTTTAGATTAAAAATGAATTTCTGTTTATCTTAATTTTGAAAAATAAAAGAAGTATGAAAAAAACCCCATTATTTATTGGATGACCCGATATATATGAATCTATTTAAAAAGCTGATAAGTACAAATACGCTTGATGATTATATTTCCATAGAATACAAAATAAACAAAAGTAGTTACGTAAAAGTCTTATCTTGACAGCTGTTTCGGATGAATCGTGGATTATGTACACATATTAGTGTTTATGTGTGCATGCGAGTGAATATGTATCAATGTCTGAATATATATATATATATATATATATATATATATGTCCGTGTAGTGTTTAGAAAATTTAAAATATTAATGGTTCTGTTTCGAATAAAGGGAGTAGAATGAATATTTGGTATGCAGATTAATTATAAATGCTTCTCCATAAATTTTGACAAACAAACAAACCACTCAGGAATAACATGAAGCCAAAGCTTATTTTCTGTATCGCATCGAGATTTAATCAGGCAAAACAAAATAAAACCCATTAAGTTTTAAAATATTAATAGTTTTTAAATAATGAGGTTTATAAGTTATACATTTGTTATCGGTTTTGTGTTTTCTCTTCTATTTCCATTTCTCTCATTATTTCTGCCTCACTCTTTCTTTCTCTTTCTCTTCTGTTTTATATCTCTTTACTGCCCCTCTCTATCTATCTGTATTCGTTTGTCTCTCTCACGCTCGGTCACATGCTCGATCGCCCCCTCTCTCTTCGTGCTTTTCTCTGTCGCCTACGCACCATCTCTTTATCTCTATATTTTTTCCAACTTGAGTTTTGTATTGTTCAAGTCGGGAACGCACATATTCACTCATAGCTCTCACTCACGCTCATAAGTACACGCGCAGGGAAACACAAATAACTCACATATGTGAATATATATATACATATATACATTATATATATATATATATAAATATATATAGGTATATATGTATGTATATATATATATATATATATATATATATATATATATATATATATATATATATATATATATATGTATATATATATTTATATATGCAGAGAGAGAGAGAGAGAGAGAGAGAGAGAGAGAGAGAGATAGCTATACGATTTACAAAAAACAGAATTAGATTGACAGACAGGTGTGCATTTATATATGTGTGTGTGTGTGTCTCTATGTATGTATATGTCTATATGTATATATAGTATGTGTGTGTATTTGTATGAAGGCATATATATATATAAAGATAGATAGATAGATATGTATGTGTGTATGTATATATGTATATATACATACATACATAATTACACATTTATCCTTCTCTATATTTATTTAACAAATACTCACAACTTCCCCTCTATTTTTTATACCTCTAAAAGTTTTCAATTCAATATGGCTGCAGTCGCTGCGGTGTAAGAAGGGAAGGAATTTGTGAGAATTTGATAGCATTTAGCGATATACTGCCACTGTTTATGCTAATTGCAGATTTGAAGCAATTTCATTTCAATAAAATAGAAAAATTATTTGTAAATCTCTCAACGAGAAACATTCAGTAACAGTACTCCAAAGTAAAGATTATTTGCCAACATAATGTGGCAGTCCTGGTTTAGGACGAATGTTACTTCTATTTAGCACCAGGAAACATCGTTTTCAGCTTGTTCGAAAATATAAGGACACAGATAGTGTGTTGTATAGCCAGCTGTAGACTACCACATTATGTTGGCAAATAATCTTTACTACATTGTATTATTATTATTATTATTATTATTATTATTATTCAGCTCACTGCCTGGAATCGAACTCGGAATCTTGGGGTTAGTAGCCCGCGCTCTTAACCACAATGCCATATGCCCGTCCCCAGAAATACAAACAATGTTGATTGCATTTACGTAATCTGGGAAGAAACCTTTCACAAAAAAATGAAACTTTTGTAAAATAAAGAAATATAAAAATATGTTCAGTTAATGGTTGAGCTATGCGGAATCGATGAAAGTCGAAGAGAATATATTGATTAGAGTAAATGTTCAATTAAAAATAATCGATGATTAAAAAAACAACGTTGTTTTGAAAAACGTTTTAAGAAATTATATTTAAATTTAAATTTGGATAATATTTGAAATTTTGAAATTACATAAACCAAAGGAATGATAGTTACATACACATGTACATACATACACACACACACAAAGAAAGGTTCGAAATACGAGAGTAAATAAACAGCCAACAACTTATGAAGGGTCGTTCTTTATGTTGCTTGTCTTGTTTTCCATTTGTATCTTTCGTTGTTCGAAAAAATAGTTCATCTTCCATGTACTCGTAGTTCGTATTTTTTTTTTGTACACGTTTCACCACGTCCTGTGTCCACATATGCATATATGTATATACGTATAGATGTAAGTATGTACATATATGTATGTATATATGCATATACATATACTTTTTTTATATTATATATATATATTCTTTTATTTTTTATTTTTTATCAATTGCAGGTGAAAAGCGTCCAGTAACACGGCTGGATTTGCCAAGCCCGTGATTTCTGCGTATTTGTGCGTTTTAAGTAGTAAGTATCCAGTATCAACCGCATGCTTAGTCTAATATTTTCTTCGCTGATATAGAACACTGATTACCAAATCACTAGTGTCTACGATAAAGACAAAGTAATATTGTCACAAGTTTTAATTTGTGAAATGCTGACGTGCTCTTAAGTTTTCGTGTATTAGGTTTGACTACAGGATAAATAATTAGCTGATCCATATTCTATGAGCAGGGAACAATAAACGAACATCTCTGTAAATAGGAAATCTAGATGTGACTATACACCAAACAATAATGAGAGGCAACAATCTGATATTGCTTCTCGGAAAACTAGAAAGAAGCGCTTACACGAAGGAACTTGGAACATCAGAGTATTTTTACAAATAGAAAAAATTCCTTTTATTGAAAAAGGGAAAACAAATATTGACATCACAGGAATATATAATTCAAAATAGAAAGATGATGCTAAAATTGTATGAGAAAATCGAACAAAGTTGTATTCTGGTCAAAGAATAAACAAGTACAAGAAGAGACGGAATTAAAATCAAAACTCCAAAAATAAATCACTTATTGGATATTGGATAATTACAAAGATATTGGTAATGAAGGAACTACGAGAGAACTTGTAAAGAATTCTTGCAGAGTATTTAAATAAGATTAATCTAAACGAAAGCTAAAAGAAACTAGAACCATAATGACAGAGAACATACATACAATATAACAGGTCAATCTGTATTAGGTGAAAGAAACGACAGAGATGACCAAGTAATCTGTTTATGCGAAAGAAACAATCTAGCAGTCACCAACAATCTATTGCAGTAGTCACCATTAAAGTTATGCATGCGGAAGAGTCGAGGTGACATAACCAAGAAATCAGATACATTATATCGTGTTAAAAGCACTGGCTTAGATACAGTGTAGCGCTTGCAAAACCGTACCCTGGAGTAACTATCGATTCATACCATAATCCAGTGGTAATTAAATTAGAAATCAAACTTAATAAAATGAAGATTGTTAAAAGGCTAGAACAATGGCGTTCGTGAAAGGAGACAGAAAACAAACAGAAATGTGTGTGGAAATACAAGGTGAGGATGAATATTTACAGAATGAAGAATGGATATAAAATATAAACATAAAGTAAAGACCAAAGTGAAGAAAAATAGCACACAATTAAAATTGGGTTGTAACACATTAGCAAAGAAAACATTGTCTGAATGATTGAAGGAAGCGAAGAAAATGAATGACTGCATAATCTATCGAACAAATGAAAGAAAATGAAGAAATACAAAAATAATGATGCGAAATACATACAATACCCAGAATAAAGAGATGTATCCTGAATGAAAAGAAACGAAAAACAAGACTAATGAATGACTAGATGATCAATGCTTTCAATTTTAGAATTTACATAACCAGGATTAATTTAAAGAAATCTGTGATAAAATGATTAATGATTTGGGCACAAATCCAGCAGTTTCTAGAGAAGTGACCAGTCGATACCATCGGCTCCAGTATTCGTTTGTCCCCCCACCACCATTGCTTGACAACTGTTGTTGGTGTGTAACTTAGCGGTTCGGCAAAACAGAACGATAGAAAAACTACTAGGCCTACAAAGAATAGTAAAAGAATATAAAAACCTCAATTAATGTTTCGAATGGTAGGGGATCAATGAATGCCAAAGAGAATATATTGATTGGGCTTACCGTTCAATTAAAAATACTAGCAGAAATGGAAATAGAATGTTTGTTAATGCATAGATTGTATTTAAACGGGTTGAAAAGATAAACAAAATCTATGATGATATGAACAGCTGTGTCCTGCGCCGGAGTTTCTCAGGGAAACAAAATCTTACAAGAGGAAATATAACAGGCAATAAAGACGCTTAAGTGTGAAAAGGCAATTGTAGCAGACGACATAGTCACAGAAGCTTTAAAAGCATTGAGCAATCAGAAATTAAATCTAATGAGATACTTACGTAGTTTAAAACATGAGTTGGGACGCGTGCCAAGTTATCACCTGATCTATCTTTGGTTGATTACCAAAGAAGCCCCAAAAGCTCAAGTCTAACAGAATTTAGAGTTATAAGCCACGTACGTCTAGTGAATAGTTTATTCACATGACGAATAGAGTTCAAAACTGAATTTCGCGGCACCACTAAAATGAAAATATGTCATGGTTTTAAGCCCCTGTACAACAACTTATGCCGGAATATCGTACTAAAGTGAAACAGTTCTACACGTGATTTTTTTTAGGCATTAGACGGAATGAAATATGCAAGACAACTGAATGCCAATCAGAATAGGAGATATGTAGGAGAAACCTCCAAATAGTAGCCGGAAATTACTTGGAGCAAAAACTGTTGTAAGAACTAAACAGGAAAAAACTTTCACTTTAAAACAATGAAATCAATCGACCAAGGATGTGCGTCCACGCTTTACCGTTTTAACATGTACACTGAAAATATGCTCGGACGAAAAGTAAAAGACATAACAGTCTTGGCAATAGAAGAGCATGTATATCAGTAATCGAAAATATGCAGACGATACTGTTTTGTGCACTAAGAATAGAGATACGAAAAGTTGTAACGAGAGTATATGACAAAAGAATAGATCGAATGAGAAACAGAAGGGAATGATAACAGAAAAGAAGTAAATAAATCGATCGTAATAACCAGTGCCATTACCTAAAATAATATTACAATTGAAAGAAGGAAAGACAATTGACCAGACACCAGAAGACAATATAGTTGGGTGGGGGGATATGAATGAAGAAATGAGAAATGTGAAACTGAAATGAAATGTATTGAGAGGAATAAAAAGTCATTTTAGAAAATGCCAATCAAGCAAATGCCACATACGTATGTTGGTGTATTCAGTTAATGTTAGCCATTAATAACAGAGGCTTTATTAGTAGTGTGTTCGTATTCCTGGATACGTAAAAACATCCACATCTACTGATAGAACTCCAAGATGACTTGAATTTTTCAGGATATAGAGGTACTTCTTTACTTCTAATAGTAAATATATTGTATATAAATGCATCATTTCCATTATTCCTAATAAATAGGGTTTAATGAAACTGTAAGATATTCTACAGTAGATTGACGCTAGAAACACACCATGTGTATATACATGTATACTTACTCAAATGGATGCTGGTTGAGCCTTCTGTCGGTTACGACGACAATTCTTCCAGATGATTCGATCACCGAAATATCCTGCCCGTGAAGTTAACGATCAAGTGGCTGAGTACTCCACTGACACGCAGGGGCATTCATCCTGACACAGAATGTGACAAGGCTGAGGTTTGAATTATAAGTACTATTCATTTTTGCCCACAGAGCGGACTGGAGACCTTCAAATAAAGTTACTTGCTTAAAGACACAACGCGCCTCCCGATAATCGACCTCACTGCCTTACTATCGGGACCCGAATACACTAACCACTAAGCCATGCGCATTCACTACTCACACACACACACACACACACACACACACACACACACACATGTATATAGAGAGATTTAAACCTACAGTATTTCTAATATATATATCATATTAGAGGGAAAATCAAAACCAAGGCAGAGCAAGTATCTCAAGTCATTTAGAATAATTTAAATAGGATAAAGTGAATTTGAAGTCTTTACAGCTGTTTCTGGGATAACCCAAGTGGTTCGTTAGCATGTCCGTGCTCTGGGTATTCCGTCATCAGAGACAAGATATGAATATTTTAGACGGGGAAAATTTGCAATTTACAAGAAATAAAATTCCCAGTTTATAAGAAACAAAAGAGAAGAATAAATTCATAAAATAGAAGAATAAAGTAGTTTTATTGCTGTATATATTTATCGCTGCATATAGATAGCTAGACATAGTTAACATTAAAAACATCTAGCAATATTCAGTAAAGGTATCTCATCGCTGAATAATATTGGCAGGATTAAATAATAATGAAATCTAATAAACAATCATTGAAGCCACTGCTGAAATAACTTTTAATAACTTCTGACTCTGCATTTGTAACGATTCCTATTCCTAATCAATGTTCGCAATTGTTATACTTTTCAATGCGCTCTTTAACTAAATGTCTGCATACGTTATCATATATGACAACAAACACACACACATACATACATACATATATATATATATATATATATATATATATATATATATATATATATA
>NC_068995.1:7612911-7613551 GCF_001194135.2 Octopus bimaculoides | reverse complement strand
TATTTATATATACATATATACATATATATATATGTATACATACGTATATGTACATATGTGTACATACATATATATATGTATGTATATTATATATATGTATATATATATACATAAATATAAATATTCTGTGTGTGTGTGTGTGTGTGTGTGTGTGTATGTATGTGTGTGTATGCTCAAAAAGCCATTACATTTCTCATGTTTCTGGGCCTATGCTTCATTGAACAAATGATTGCGGAATTTGTAATGTTATTCGTTCGAACACAGAATCAGTTCGAGAATTACTTGTTAGAATGATCCATCATTCCAGTCAAATTGCAATTCGTTCAGTCATGCGGGTCTATAAAAACAAACACCATAGCATATTTACTTTCAATATGATATTTTTCTACTGCACTCTCTCTCCCTCTCTTTTTTTCTCTCTCTCTCTCTCTATCTTTCTTCTTCTCTCTCTTTTTCTACATACATAACATATATGCATGCATGAGCATTCGTGTATATATTTATTTATTTGTTTGTGCGTTTATGTTTGTGTATGTGTGCATATGTATATATATATATATAAATATATATAAATGCGTACATACATACATACGTACATACATACATATATGTATATATATATATATATATATATATATAT
>NC_068995.1:7611322-7612876 GCF_001194135.2 Octopus bimaculoides | reverse complement strand
ATCCTAAGATAATACGTTATAACATCGAAATAAAAAAACTTTATTTCTTCAAATAAATTGACATCGTGTCAAGCAGCTTCGCAATCCTTGTTAATAAAATTGCAACAATTCTCAAATCAAGCATATGGTTAGAAAAAAAACAAAACTTATTCTTTACAGAAGTCTCACGCTGATATATCACAAAGATATATTATATACGTCTGTTCTTTTATGGCAGTGAACCAAAGAAATTATATTCAAATGCTTGCCAAACATGTGAGAAATGTTGTCACTCTGGGATAGACTGAAAGTTAGACTTATCTGTACACAGAGGTAAATGTTGTGATGAAGTGTTGCATTTAACTGACATGAGGCACATATACAATAAATAGCTATTGTAAAACCGTCATCTGTTCAGTAATATGTATGTGTGTATGAATTTATTTATGTATGTATGCATGTACGTATGTGTGTATGTATGTATGTATGTATGTATGTATGTATGTATGAATGTACGGATGTATGTATGTAAGAATGTATGTATGTATGTATGAATGTATGTATGCCTCTATGAATGTATGTATGGATGAATGTATGTATGTATGTATGTATGTAAGTATGCATGTAATTAAGCCTATATCTGGTCATAGAAAGACCAATGGTTTCACATCTTCTATTGGCTTAGCCGCATGGGCGGTTCGTCAGACCCTAAAGTCTGACGAGCCGTCTATCAGGCTAAGCCGTTTGTGGATGAGAAACCATTACTGCTCTATACATTAGAGTGAGCTTCTTTTTCGGATATAAGATCTGTTGAACATATATTGATAATGATGATATATATATATATGTATAAACTTACTCATGTATTCATAAATATGCTTATGTCTATATACATTTTATATATTTGTGTGTGTGTAATTATTCACAAGAAGTATGAAGTAAGCAATTTGTTTTATTAGGTATATTTACTATTTTTTCGATAGTCGATCTCAAGTTTATTATTACATTTGTATAGAATATACGTAATTATAGATTCCTGAGATAAATTATAAGCCAACGCAGCTGCTGGCTGTTGGTATCAATTCCTGAGAATATAACTGACGGAAAAGGATGTATTTAACACGTAACTCTGTAGCGTCGAATTTCGATTGTATCACTATAACGATACCTCATAATTCTATGTTTGAATATGTTATATAATAATATAACAATTCACTTGAGATCGTATATAGATTAGAGAACTGTAAATTTATGTAATAAAACGACTAACTCCATCCATTTTCTATACAATCACTGGGAAATAATTGATAATTAAAAATAATCTCTATGCATATTTATGTTCGTAAATGTAATCTGGAAAACAAACGGTTTCCAGTTTACATTTTATATCTGATAGCCTGTGCACGCTGATGAGCTTAACATCCGAATGAATTTGATGCACACAGGTATATATAAATACATAAATATGTGTGTGTCTGTGTGTGTCTGTGTGTGTCTCTGTCTGTGTGTGTGTGAATGTACATGAGTGGTTGTATGTGTATGTAAGTATGTATATATATATATATATATATATAT
>NC_068995.1:7606954-7610987 GCF_001194135.2 Octopus bimaculoides | reverse complement strand
AGTTCATGTTGGTGTAATGCCTAGGGTGTCATATATTTGGTTTTGTACATAGTGTTGTTCTAGAGAATGTTTAAGAAAATATAAGAAAATTATGAGTTTATTTTAAAATTTGAGAATACATAGACATTATCTTATGTAGGATATGGGTAGTTTCCATGAGCATTGTCTTTTGAATTTCTGCCATTTTGAGGTTTCTTGGTATCTGACCTAGCTCCCTTTTGCTATCATTTCTAGGGCACCTACGACAACAGGTATTGTTTTAATCTTCAGGTTTCACATTTTGCTAATTTCTATTTCAAGGGTCTTCAGGTTCCACATTATTATTATTATTATTATTATTATTATTATTATTATTATTATTATTATTATTATTATTCAGTGAGCTACCAGAAATATTAGCACGCTGGTCAAAATGCTTAGGAGAATTTCGTCCGTCTTCACGTTGTTAGTTCAAATTCTGCTGAGGTCGACTTAGTCATTCATCCTCTCGAGGTCAATAAAATAACGACCAGTTGAGCACTAGGGTCAATAGAATATTTTACCGCTCCTCCGTAGGACTAGTATTATTTGCTAGAGTTGTTAACGTAGAAATAATTATCATTAATATCTTACGGATCCTCACCATGTTCATGATCATCATCAAAATTATTATTATTATTATTATCGTTATTATCATTAACATCGTCATCATTATCATTTTTATCATCAAAACTGTTTATTATTATTGTTGTTGTCTGTTGCTGTTTTTGCTGTTGTTATTATTATATATTTCACGCATTTCGCCTCATTCCAGCAAAGGTCTATTGAATCACGGAATAGAGTCAGGCAAAGTTATTTCCCCGAAGTATTCAGCGACTAAGTCAGGCAATTTATGTCATTAGAGTTTAATTGATCAGAAAAAGTATGCAATGAAGCATCAATTATATTAGTTCCAGCTTTTGGCATCTCTTCGCGCCCATTGCTCTGTGTTGTTTCTACGAAATAACATCAATAACACCGAACCTCATATCGTTTCCATACCTTTTTAAAGAGAATATTAATAGCTCAGCAGAAACCCTGTTTGAATTCATTATGTTTATGTTCCGAATCTGTTTTAATTTCGCATCCGTTAAAACAAGGATTCACAAGTTTGTGGTCAAAGAAATTCTGTTTATTTTGGGCTTCCAAAATAGAAAATAGCTTTGTTTTTGCTTTCTAGGTTCACCTACCATAAAATTAACGTTCTGTATTTTCCATGACGATTTTGCAGCGGTTTTGATGAGAATGATTCTCTTCAGAGAACACCAAATGGTGGATGACTTTCTGAAAGTTTTTTGCAGGATCTACTCTTTGGATTGCAGCCATTCTTGTGTTCCAGCTTGATGGCTTTTTAGTTGGTGATATCAGCTGTATCATTTACTTCAGTTTGTTAGTTTGTCGACCGCTCTTTGGTCATTGACTCGGTTAGCTTTTGACGTGAAGGAAAGTCACTCGATAGAGAGATTTGCAGTCGTGTACAATGATCCTCTCATTGGTCCACAGAATAGACAGAGATTCCTCGGAACAGAGACGGCATCTCCTGGAAACGATATTGTATGGCTTTGCGTGCCTTACAATACACCAAGTTATGTTAAACTTAATTTTATCTTCTGAAAGACTCTCTCTCTGTCTGTCTGTCTGTCTCTCTCTCTCTCTCTCTCTCTCTCTCTCTCTCTCTCTCTCTCTCTCTCTCTCTCTGTATATATATATATATATATATATATAGAGAGAGAGAGAGAGAGAGATGATTCACCGCTAGCTATTAAAGCTTTGTTTTTTTTTATTCTCTCTCCGTTTATTTTTTCGTGTTTCATTCTGTTGAAGAGCGTAGGCTCGAAACATAAAATACTTTCTCACCTTCCCTAACGTTAAGCTAGTACACCTGTTTGTTGTTTACACACCTGTCTTCGTCTTTTGTTGTTTGGTGAATTCCAACTATATATACGCAAAGTGAGCAGATTCCATTCAGTTTCGTTGATCTAATCTCATCTGATGAGATGGTAGTCTATCTTAATACAGTGACAAAAAAAAAACTTGCCCAACACCACCAACGGCGTGGTCGAATCCCTGGCAAGGTGATACGAAGATGTGTTTCTTAACCTCACAGCAAGTGGCATTTTTGTTTATGTAAAAATTCTATCAATAAATAATCTCAACAGAATTGTTTATCTTCGAATACGAAAAGTCATCACCTATTCAACTTCCCACGATCTCTCTCATTCCTTACCCCCCCCTCATTCTGTCTGTGTCTCTCCTTTGATTCCTATCTCCCCCTCTCTCACTCTTCATATATTTCCAGTTCATGACGAAACATAGAGTACTTATTCTTTTGTATTCTATGGAAGCAATTGTAGATTCGATTTGACTCTCTATAGAAATTTTTCTATGAAAAGTTCTTACGAAGATTTCTATTAAACTTTTACGAAAGCCTCTGTTGTAAACCTGTGAATGAGCAAATATACGAAAACTGTTGATTTGTAAATTGAAAAATTCTTTAGAAATTTATGATAAATAAAAAGTTACACCTCCTGGTGGGTCTTATGAATAACTTTACAAATACATTTATAATTTGATGACGTTCGCGATTATCTGCGACTGACGGTAAAAGTAAATGAATATTGTTACTTTGAGAATATTTAGTTCTTCAATTTTGTAGAAAGATGTCGAACTGCTAAATTTTCTTAATTTGTAATTATAGAGATTCGGATTGTGTGTTAGGTGTAGTACAACTATGTCAGGTTTTGGCTTATATTGTATATGACTGTATTGAGTTCGTATGCATGTCGGGGCACCGAAGCACGAACGTTCATATACAGCACGTATGCAAAAATATTGAAAATGATTATACTATTATAAACGGAAAATACGAAGGCCAGTTAAGTACTAGGGGTCGATGTAATCGACTTATCCCTCTCCCCCGAAATTCCTAGCTTTGTGCCAAAATTTGAAATGAGCATTATTTACTGGTCCAAGGTCGCATGTTGTCACAATCGTTCCCGCGCCGGAAGAAAATGCTTAGCGGCATTTTCCGAACATCGCGTTCAGTGTTCAAATGACAGCGTGGTCGACTTTGAATTTCATCCTTTGGATGTCGATAAAATAAGTATCAGTTGTACCACGGGAGCGGGCGATATAATTGACTTACTTACCTTCCCTGAAATTGCTGGCATTGTATCAAAATTTGAAACCAGTATTATTTACTAGTCCATTGTATCAATCCAAAAACCACCAGACATTTCTGGAGAAAGTCATAAGTGTCATCGACAATCAGAACTCTTTTAGCTGTTGGCACATAATTGAATGAAATATAGATTATATGCAAAAAATTAATGGATATTTTTCTTCCTCTTCTAAGGATACGGCTAATTCTCATTTTTTCATGCACGTTTTCTTTGAAAATCTACCAAGCATTCGAACAAAACAGTAAAAATTACATGTACTGAGTAAACCTCAGATCTTTGTTACCGTAGTTTTTTTCTTTCTTTCTCTGCTTTCGCCAAACGTTTTACTCAATATGATCCGATAAAGAGATATCCAGGAGTTGTATTCTCTATCTAAAATGTCAGTTTGATGCCATTCTTTGGAAAATTCTAAAGGCTAGCAATATTTCTATTCTCTTCATGGTAATTTTTTTTTTCCTCGCTTACCATTTTTGGTTTTATTTATAAATATTCACTTTATCATCTGGCGGCTACAGTATGTTTACTTCAAGTAGATCTGAGTTAGAATTCACAGAAGAACCCAATTTGATAAGCTAACAAACGCCCGCCGTTTCCATCGGCATAATTTGCACATACTACAAACAGTCTTTCTTCATTTCTTCACTTTCGTGGAACCACCTGGGGCTTTGTAACGTTCAACACTATATTTAATGATGCTATTCAAAGAATTCATACATATCAAAACTTCAGCATCACCACCCACTTCCTCTACCAGTATTACAACAGTTTACATACACACACACACAAACACACACACACACACACACACACACACACACACACACACACACACA
>NC_068995.1:7605053-7606706 GCF_001194135.2 Octopus bimaculoides | reverse complement strand
ATAGATAGATAGATAGATAGATAGATAGATAGATAGATAGATAGATAGATAGATAGATATTCCTTATTTAATTTGCTAATTAACTAACAATACATTTCATGTTATACGTAAGCTTGCAACAATCTCTAAAGATCTTTTCTTCTCTGAAATTCGCAGTTTCATTACCAGAATAATTAAACGAACCATTTAGAAAGACATCTGCTCGTTTACATTTACAATGTAAACATTTCTGCTAAAAGGTTTGTGTACAATGAAATCGATGCGTTTGATGTGCTGCAAAGAAATAGATTTTTGTTATGTTTTGGCCGGTTTTCTACACAGTACAAAGCTTTCAAAAACATTCGACACAGATAATAATTCCCTTACTAATCATCAAAATTTATATTTTAAGATTATAAGGTTGCTAGTTGGCAGAGTCGTTACCGCACTGACCAAAATGGTCTTTATGCTCTGAGTCAAAGTCTGCTAAAGACGACTTTTCCTTCCCTTTTAGGGTCGATAGAATAAGTACCAGCAGGACACTGGTATCGTTATAATCGACTAACCCTCTCTCAAGATTGCTGCTCCTGAGTCAAAAATTTCAAGCCAATATTTCAAAATTGTAATTACATAAATATCAACCGCCTCGAGTTTCGCTATTAATCTGACACACAGCTGAGAGCAGTACTCGAAAGGTTGAGTACAAATGTTCTCCATAGGACCGGTATGTGTGTGTGTGCGTGCGTGTGTGTATGTGTGTGTGTGTGTGTGTGTGGGGGGGTCTGTCTGTCTGTCTGTCAGTAACCAGCTGGCAGTTGTATGAAAAACATTTTGAGACATAAGTGAATGGAATAGATTTTTTATGCAGTTAAGTATCCTAAATTGCAATGGTTCTTCCAGGATATAATTATTTCACATTTCAAAATCTGTTCGTAAATGTGAGTATGTGTGGGTGTGACATCGACGACTGACAAGAGCTGTACAACTGTAACTATCTCTAATTTAATACTGCCAATGTGTGATTGTCGTAATCCCCTTCCTACGCATAACTGGGCTCGTCATAAATAAAATCGATAGAGTAGTTCTGAAAATGACATTTTCATGCTTTCATGCCGAAATATTGGATAACATGTTGAAACACTTAAACTTCTTTGTTATATTGCGTTAGATTTTCACTCTTTATTTCAAACGCATTTGTTTCAGTGGCTGAACAGACACACACACACACACACACACACACACACACACACACAAATATATATATAATACAAAGTCTAAATATATTTATATATATATGTACATGTGTAAGGATATGTATTGGTACGAACACAAAGATGAAGTGCGAAGAACTTAGATGGAATCGTCCATATCCAATTTTATTCTCGAAATAGTTGCATAATTATAGAAGTACAAGTGTCTGTTACATTTATTTCATTGAATTCTACTGCTTTTTTTTTCTTGTCTACTTTGCCTATATATACATACATACATACATACATACATACTTACGTATATACATATATATATATAAGTATATATGCAAATAAATTATATACCAATATATGCATATCCATCCATCCATCCATCCATACATATGTGTGTATGTGTGTTTGTGTGTGTGTTTGTGTGTGTGTGTGTGTGTGTGTGTGTGTGTGTGTGTGTGTGTGTGTGTGT
>NC_068995.1:7601929-7604405 GCF_001194135.2 Octopus bimaculoides | reverse complement strand
ATTGTGCGTCGCTCTGTGAATGTGCGGATGCGTGATTCACGTCTGTTTTTCTTTTTTCCGTCACTCACTCTCCCTATTCTCCCTCTCCGCCTTCCCTCTTTCTCCCTCTCTCTCGCTCACTCACTTTTATCTTCTTATTTTAACAATTTGCTAACATTACATACTGTATTCCAAAGAATTCACCCAGAAAAGTTATTGCTGCGAGAACTATTTCTTTTCAATCAATTACTAATCAAAACAATATTTTACTTCGACAAGATATCGATTTTCATATATCGTTTTGTCTAAGTTATTTTTGGATATTATTACATTTTGGCAGAATTTATTTTATTTTATTAATTTTTCTTTGAGTTTTCATATCTTGATTCATGTTTAGTTTTTTTAATGTTTTCTTGACTTTCGTAAAATTTTATGAGGTTTTTGTTTTTTATTTTAATTTTTCTAAACAATTCGACCACGGTTCGTGTTTATATAGAAGCAAGGATTATATTTTAAAATATGGGTCGCTGGTTTATAGTACATGCTTGATATTTCTTTTTTTCTAATTCCGTGTGTTTTCTTTTTTTTTTTTTGTTCGGAATGAAAACAAACAATTATAAGTGATGCGAATATATTAGAATCAAAAAGAATAACTAGGTCAATGCATCTAGGCCGAGAAATGGAAAGAGACAAATCGATACACAAACACACACTCACACACAACCATATCTAATATATATACAAATCCATACATATATGTGTACATATATATATATATATATATATATGCATATATATATGGCTGGTGGGTAAGTAGCTTGCTTACAAACCACATGATTCCGGGTGCAGTCCCACTGCGTGGCACCTTGGGCAAGTGTCTTCTACTATAGCCTCGGGCCGACCAAAGCCTTGTGAGTGGATTTGGTAGACGGAAACTGAAAGAAGCCCGTCATATATATATATATATATATATATATATATATATATATATATATATATCGATGCGTATATATGGATCCATACATACGTATATACGCATACATATACATATACATTTAGCATATATGCATATGTGTGGGTGTTGGTGTGTGTCTGTGTCTATGTCTGTGTGTGCAAATGACGAAGTATATTTTAAAAGAGGCACTCAACAAACAGATTGAGCGCTACCACCTCAGAGAAAGAATGGAAATAGACAGAGAGAAAGTGAGAGAGAGAAAAGGGAGAGAAAGAGATAAAGAAAGTGGGAAAGAAGGGAGAGAGAAGAAGGGGAAGAGAGAGAGAGAAAGCGAGAGAGAGAAAAATAAAAGAGAGAGAGAGAGAGAGAGAGAGAGAGAGAGAGTGTCTTGAGACTGTAACCTGTTTCTCCTGCACAAGTCATGAAATACTGGATTCTCAGATGTACGTTTTCTATCTATTCCAGTATTCTTCTCAAACAATAAGAATCTATTCTTTCAGCGTCCTGGTGCTGGATCGTGGATCGTGGAGTGGGGTGGGGGTGGGGGTGTTGGTGGGCGGCTAGTTTCTTTGCGTTGTTCTATTTTTTACTACATGCACGGATCTTCATTGCAATTAAATAAAAAAAAAAGGTGTCCTTTATGAGTAATCAATAGATGTTACAGCCACGAGATATCAGCTGCTATTTATATCAAGGATTGACCGAATGACCGACCACATAGAGATTCCTTCGTTGATTGGTAGCCTCAGCAGTAGCAACAGTGGTAGCAGCAGCAAAAGCAGCAGCTGTAGTAGTAGTAGTAGTAGTAGTAGTAGCGTTGCGAGTGGTGGTTGTGGTGGTGGTGGTAGTGGTAGTCGTGCTGGTGGTGGTAGTGGTGGTGGTGGTGGTGGTGGTCGTCGTCGTCGTCGTCGTCGTCGTCGTAGTAGTAGTAGTAGTAGCAACAGCAGCACAACAGCAGCAGCAACAGTAGTAGTAATATTAGTAGTAGCAGTAGTAGTTGTAGCAGCAACAGCAGCAGCAGCAGCAGCAGCAGCAGTAGTAGTAGTAGTAGTAGTAGTAGTAGTAGCAGTCTTCTATTTCAATCCTTTGTTTGCCTATGAACTTACAGATCTATTTTAAAAGGCGTTGCTTTGGGAACTATCACTATCTTGTTATTTGAAGTGTATCTAGGAATACACTACTCATTGTGCTATGCATCTCTTCAATACAGCAATGTATGTGTTGTACGATATTTCTTACCCTTTCTACGAGAACACCAACCAACCAACCAACCAACCAACCAACCGACCGACCGACCAACCGGCCAACCAACCAACCAACCAACCAACCAACCAACCAACCGACCAACCAACCAACCAACCAACCGACCGACCAACCAACCAACCAACCAATAACAAAGTGGCTTCCCCGTTATCACGATAACCCTGGAGGCCGTGTACCAGCCGAACAATTTTGCTGCGATTGTTTACGTATATTTCTTGAAGCAGGCTGGGGCCCCCTCTACGCTGATTTATTCTTTGATACCTTCATATAAAAGGCTTC
>NC_068995.1:7598542-7601919 GCF_001194135.2 Octopus bimaculoides | reverse complement strand
GGCTGGGGCCCCCTCTACGCTGATTTATTCTTTGATACCTTCATATAAAAGGCTTCAAGGGAGTGAGATATTTCTATATGACCTTAAGTTGCAAACGAAGTTGTATAGGCTATATTTTTGAAAGACTATTGATTTATCTAGAAACCGAAATTTGTTGTTTTATACAAATGTTTAACGGGGATTCGTGTTGGTCATGCCTTTTTTTTTTTTTTTTTAGCAAAAGCAAATACAAACGAGGAGAGTGGAGACTGAAAAGTTTCTGGCTTTAAGGGTATCGCGAAAGCCTTGATTGGAAGCCCGACCTTCCGAGTACTTTTGCAGGGCTTAGAAAAACTGAAGGACTGCAGTAATAAATGTCTGAATCTGAGAAAGGAATATATATAATAATAAACGCGAAAGTCTGTCTGTCCGTCCGGCAGGGAACCCTGTATCCCTGTCTACATTTGTTCAACAGAGACGCACTATACCTTTTAGAATCAGGATGATCACGGGATTGAATCTCTGCTCTTCATTCGGTTCTTGAACTTCCAGCACTGGGATCAAGTCTGGATGAGGATCTGTTATGTTCTAGCAGTTAAAAGAATCCCAGAAATTTGTTAACTTACAAGTTTTTCATTTAAACTGAATTTAAAGTAATAATCTATTGGTAGAGTACTAATAAGTGATTTATTATAATTACCCTCTTCAGTTTGGGGCCGCAGGCCCAATTAGCCCTCCGCAGGATCTAGTTTAAAAGTTCACACAGATTGCTGTTTTTAAGCTAATGTTGAATAAAATAATTAACTAAACCGAAAGCCAGGAACTTTTCAGCACCCCATCGTAATCTGAATTGCGTCGATCGGGGACCGAGCCAAAACACGACTGTATACTTGACGTCATGTCCTCGAAGATTAACCTTTGTTCGACATCAGTCGGGAATTAATAAAGCGAAGAAGAAAAGAAATATCGATTTTACTTGTTTTTAAATCCAAGAAAGGTAATTTATTCGCAGAATATGTTTGGCAGTAGTGAAGGTTGACGTAGAACTCATTTGAATTTTTCTTCATCATTGTTGATTTGATAAAGCTACAAGTAATGCACCGGACTAAGTCTTGTGATTTCTTGCATAACTTGGAGCAGAGTGGTTCCTGCTAAGCTAACTTGTAATTGATGTTAACTAAAGTAACGGTTTCTTATGCATAAATGATACTTTACGACGCTGGTTCTTCACAGGAATACGCTGCCACAGTAGATCTATTAGTAATACTGTCTAGTTACAAATGCATATCAGTGAAATATTATTCGTTATAAATTTGGCATATTAATGGTTACGCTTGTACGTTCATTTCTAATACGGCTCCTTTACAAACGATAAACCAGTACTATTAATCGTCATATGCTTCACATATTATGAGTTTCTTTTTTTTTTTATTAATTCATAATATCGGTCTGTTACAAATGTGTCGTTCTAGTGTTGCCATATAAACGAGTGCATTTGCGGATTCATTCACAATATTGAAATGTGTAACCTTGTATACATGATCTTATAACCCTCCCCAAAAAAAAAGAAAACACACATACATGTGTGTGTGTGTATATATATATATATATATATATGTGTGTGTGTGTGTGTGTATGTGTGTGTGTGTGTATGTGTGTGTGTGTGTATGTATACACACACACACACACACATATATATGGATAATGAGAGAGACGGAAGATGGGAGATACAACAATTTCTATTAATTACAATTGTTTCGACCCATCTACTATCGCTCCTCACGGGTGGGATACGTAACAACTGGTTTAAGAGTACTCGTCGGTGTAGATGTGTCTCTTCGGGTGATAATTAGATAAAACCCGTTAAAATAACGACAGTTCCGCAAGATATCTTCTCAGTCCATGTAAAGAAATGCAGCAAATTAAAGAGTATAGCTTCATGTATATAGAAGATCAATGATAAAAAATAACAGATGTAAAGAAGAAACGAATGCACAATACAGCGAAAAAGGTATTACATATATATAGTTTTTTTTATATCCATTCATATAACAACTTCATTACGTATGTGCGGTACTGTATTCTCACCATATAAATGTGCGCCGTTGTGTAGTAACTCGTAACACAGCGAGGCCATTAAAAATGGATGATGTACGTTCGTTCGTAATATTCCTCTCATGAATTTTTGCTTTTGGTTACTCATTCATAAATACGACCATTGTACAATTATTATAAATACGACCATTGTACAGGGTTATAAAAAGCGACCATTTATATATCCATTCAGTGGTTTTTCATTATATATATGTGTGTGTGTGTGTGTGTGTAAATTTCTAAAATTGTCCGTTGTACTAGTTTCGAATAAATTCGAACTTTCATAACTCCGTTCCTAATATTGCTCACTTATTATGGAAAACCTTTACAGAAAATACCCCGGTAATAATAAAGAGCCACCTTAGATATATTTCTGGTTTAGGACAACGATTATAATATTATTTTCTATTCTAGGCACAAGGCACGAAATTTGGGGGGAGGGGCCAGTCGATTAGATCGACCCCAGTACACAACCTGTACTTAATTTATCGATCACTGAAAGGATGAAAGACAAAGTCGACCTCGTTGAAATTTGAACTTAGGACGTAAGGACTGACGAAATACCGCTAAGCATTTCGCCTGGCGTGTTAACGTTTCTGCCAGCACGCCGCTTTAATAGTATTGTAATATTATTAATATAATAAATCAATTTTTCACATTTATTCGGGCGCATTATTCACAGAAACATGGAATAAATTCCAACAAAACTCTATTATTTTTTCATTATCATTTCGAAATTACGGTTGAATTTTATATAATTTTTTATAAGTTTAGTAAGAGATTTTTGAAATATGGCAAAATCGATTTATACGTGAATTCATTCCAAATATCGCCATATTGTTTAGTATTGTATAGGGGCTCGAGATCATATTTTCTGACATCATGTTTGACATACATATGGCAACTGCTTAAGCTCTAATACAAAAATATTGCAATTCATCGATTGAAAGACAAATTGAACTGTCAAATATTCATATATGTATGGGGACGTGTGTGCATGTGTGTTATGATGCATAGAGACACATCGATAGATAGATAGATAGATAGATAGATAGATAGATAGAGAGAGAGAGAGAGAGAGATAGATAGACGTGATGATGGTAGGTAGATGGATATTTAGGTAGACAGACGGATATAGTGACAAATAGATAGTATTACGGTTTCGAATTTGCTACTATTCCATATGCAAATATGTATATTGTAATTTGATAATTATGTACGTGTTTCACATCACAATGATTCTTTGCTTGAATTAAGATATATATATATATATATATATATATATATATATATATATATATATA
>NC_068995.1:7596691-7598122 GCF_001194135.2 Octopus bimaculoides | reverse complement strand
ATATACATATATATATATACATATATATATCTTATCTATCTACCTATCTGTATATCCATCTCTCTCTCTCCTTCTCTCTGTATATATATATATATATATAGACAGATAGATAATGACATGCATATTTATACACATTATTTCATAGATAGATAATCGCAATTTTATATAAATGTATATGCATGCCAATACACACACTTCTGTATATATGCGCACGTGTGTATAATCTTCATTCAAGCAAGGAACTTTTGCCACATGAAGAACCTGCATAAATCTCAAAGTATAATATACATGCATATGCAACAGATACAATATGCAAAACATTGCAGAACGGTGTTGATTCAAAGTCAGTGACCAGCTATGGTGAAACCGGTATGACTTTCTATAATAATTAATAATAATGATTTTTATACTTCTTAATTCCACCTCAAATCATTTATTTATATGTATATATCTTTGTTTTTTGTTTTACAAAAAAACCCATTATGTTTATACCTAGTGTGAATTTTCCTTGTTTCTTTATACTTTTCCTCTATTTATACCACGTGTAGCCTTTTTTCTTTGAAGCCTGTTCTATGTGTATATATATATTCATATATTCATATAGAGAAGGAAGCCGATCTAAACAGACCAAGCAGGTGGTCAGTCAAAATAGGTTCGAAAACGCCAATCAGAAACTAGGATAAACACAACACACAAACACAGATACACACACACACATACACACACACACACACACACACACACACACACACACACACACACACACACACACACACAGATACACACAGATATTTACAGACATAGATATCATACATACATATATATATATATATGTCCTTATAAACAAACTGAAATAGGAAGATGTTTACGGGAGGCATTGAGCAAAACAGGAAGTGGGAGTCGGGGGGAGGAGCGAAAGAAGATAATGAACTGAAGAGGGAGGCGAGAGAGCAAAATCAGGAGTGATCGGAAACAAGGGGAGTAGAAAGAGGTGAGCGTTTCGAGTGCAGAAGGCAGATAAACTGGGTCAGAAAGCAGCAATAGGGAGGAACAGATCCTCTATTATTAACCAACCAATCGGCAACTAATCAATCAATCGATTACCCTATCAATTGTTGTATCTCATACTATAATATGATAAAAAGACCCATGTGGCCTGAAGCTTTTTCCTCTAATCACATTAATCTCTCTCTCTCTCCCTTTCTTCTCTCTCGCTCTTTCTTTCTGTGTAGTTAACCTGAACTTGGTCAGTTTACAGAGAATATGTTTTTGTTTTTCTTGTTCTCTGTTTGTTTGTGTGTATGTGTGTGCATATGTGTGTGTGTCTCTCTCTCCCTCTTTCTTTGTCTGTCTGTCTGTCTGTCTCTGTCTGTCTCTCTCTCTCTCTCTCTCTCTCTCTCTCTCTCTCTCTCTCTCTCTCTCTCTCTCTCT
>NC_068995.1:7593979-7596187 GCF_001194135.2 Octopus bimaculoides | reverse complement strand
GTGTGTGTGTGTGTGTGTGTGTGTGTGTGTGTGTGTGTGTGTGTGTGTGTGTGTGTGTGTGTATGTATGCATATATATTTCTCTTTGTTTATTTCGCACTCCCTCTCACGGTACCTCTCTATAAAGTCGGAAGGCATTCTTAGCGATCAGACTATCAATGAAAACGTCTGACGGGACAGGGAATCATGGCTAATCATTTGATAAATTACTAGTTTTGTTTCGGCCAAATTTTTATACATCACCCCTGAATCCTACAGCAATGAGATTTGGCCATGGAACTTTCAGTAGTTTAGCTCGTCTAATGATAAACCTTTTCTCATGTGGTCCTCGTCTAGAAGAGAGTGTACCTATGCCTGATTTAAGATAATCCAGTTTGGTAAACGATTTTTAAATATTATCTAAGAATGCATTATCTGTCAAACGGTAGTTGATTTGAGGCAGATTTGTCTCTTCTGATATGCTAAACAGTTGTGTAGAATCTCAGTAAACTCAACAACACTATTTATCGACTGATCTAAGACATTCGAGTCAACGACCTTCCACTCTTTTCAGAAATATCTACACCTAAATTATCGAATATATGTCTCTATAAAACGGTTAGTTTTCTATACAAGGGAGATTTGGTAAACATTTCTAGCAGGTCAACCGATCAAGTAGAACTTCCCCCATTGTCTCGCATCATAAAGCAGACGACTGATATTTGTCAATATATACAAAATGGCGGCTACAACACAATACAGCTGTTTTCAGTTACTCGTATTAAATATCCTGCAACTTTTTAACGGTTAGTTACGTCACGTAATGTTTATGAAGTGAGTAAAGGAGAATATTGTCTGTCAGTAGACCACATTAGAGTTTACTGACTTCGACGAGAAGTCTTATGTCTTAAAATGAAATGAAATGGTTCATTAGACAAGTGAAATAATGTCAGCCTATTCGTTTTTCCGGGACTGATTCAGTCATTTCTCACTTGTTCCATTCTCCCAAGCATTTATCGATCTCATCCATTATATAATTTGGCACAGACTTTATCAACTCTCAGTGAGAACTCGTGAGTGTATAATCTACTGTCTCCACATATAATGACAAATTGTCTACAACAGAGACACAATGTCGACGACGGCGCATAAAACGCTAAAAGTAGCAGGTAAGCACTTCATAAATGTATATAAATCAGCCAAGTACTTCATAAATGTTTATATTCACAAATGTATATAAAACAAAGTATAAATTAGTTGATGTAGACCTCATATGGTCAAGAACTATAACTTTAAAGCACAATGTAATAATTTCGGTCAATCGTCTGTTCACACCTGGAAGAGACTAATACCGGATACATTTGAAAAGCACACACACATACGAACACAAACATACTCACACACACATACACACACACACAAACAGACTCCAGATTGTGCCTGCCCTGAATAAAATAGATCGGATATGCACCAAAATATGCACCAAATTCAATAAAATTATGGAGGTTACTCTGATTACTATGCATAAAATACAAAGTAATAAATTTTTTTGTAGCTTAGGTAATCATAGATCGCCCCTTTCCTCAGTATTTAAGCTACGCATAGTATTGCTGTAGTACACGCGCTGTGTGCATTCCTACAACATTTTCTTTACGTCGTAGAAAGGCAGAAGTAAATCTGCCTCCAACGCAGTCGCGCGCCTGTGTTTCGCTTATTTTTTTTGTATGCTTTACTACATAAATGTCACCTACTGCCTACCTTGAGTAATTACTGACGGCGCCTGCCTGATATACATATACACACACATATATGCATATGCGCATGTGAGCGCTTATTTGTTTCTGTGTGCGTATGTGTGTATTTGTGGATGTATAAACAGTTTACCAATAAATACTAGCGTAAGGTAGCAACTGTCAACATAGACGACTGTAATTTATTATATATTGTGTATAACAGACACCAGGTTAAATAAAATATATAATGAAGCTACAACAACTCTTTCCAGTGTTCCCCACTCTTCGATAGGAAATAACGAGATCAATCAATAAAGAAATCGATAGATAAATATAGACTAACATTCTTGTTGTTATTATTCTGTCGTATTTTCGAGTGGGGGCGTTTATGTTTCGTTCTATTTTCCACTTATTTTTGTTATATTTATCTGTCTCAGCCACTTTTGATTTCTCTTATTTGTGTCTTCCAGTACGCATGTGTATATATATATATATAT
>NC_068995.1:7591704-7593462 GCF_001194135.2 Octopus bimaculoides | reverse complement strand
ATATATATATATATATATATATATATATATATATAATATTGCGCACATATATATAATTACTGATATAGACAAGTAGGTGAAATATTTTATGTGTGTATGCATGTGTCTTTGTGTGTGTATCTATGTGTGTGTGTCTATGTGTTTATGGTTGGGCGCATACAAGTACATGCGCACTTGTAAATACATCGGTTCAAAACCTACTGCGCAATTTATATTTCTCAGATACAATGAACATCAGAATGTTCAGACAGCAGAATCACACATACATTTGTACCATTCTGTATTTCAAAGAACCGAAAATCTATGAACAACAAGAATTTAAGATAAACCACACCTATACAATACTCATAAGAGTTTTTGTATTCAATTCTTTCTCCTTGTTTTTACGCTGTCACCTGACATGATTCTTGCAAGCCAAAGAGGAAGTTTGTATTTGGCAATAAGAATTGCTAAACATAGTAGCAAATTCTCTTGTTGAAATGTTATTGTGTAAGCATGAAAAGAGAAGAATGCATTGTTAGTTACAATTCTCGTTGTAGATTCTGAATAAAAACAGAGATACTCATGGTTGGAACCAACCCCTCTACAGCTGACCAAAAGCGAGCTAATTCAGATTTCATAGAGAACAACTAAACTCTTTCAACATAGTTAATCCTTATATATACAGAGTGTGTATGAGTATGCGTATGAATGTATATGTATGTATATGTGTGTGTATGTAAATCATATATACATATATATATGTATGTATATATATATGTATGTATATATATACATAAATATATACACACACATATATATATATATACACACATATATACATATCAATAACAAAATAGGTAGACATATATATATATATATATATATGTATGTATAATGGAGAATTATACAAAATGTATAAATAGATAATGAATAAAGCACTGTCACATTATCGATTACTTGTTGTTATCCGTAGATTTATTGCAGGAACTTCGTAGTGACGATTGGGGAAACAGTATTAATAAAATAGATGGAATGAGTAAAATATTTTATTAGGTACGACACATGTTCCGACCCGTTTTTGGGTCTCTTCAGGTACATCCATAAAAAAAGTTTTACCTCCCAAAAAAGAAGTGAGCGATTGAGAGAGTGAGTGAGTGAGTGAGTGAGTGAGTGAGAGAGTGAGTGAGTGACTGAGTGCGTGTGTGAGTGCGTGTGTGAGTGAATGCGTGTGTGAGTGAGCTACTTTTTGATTACCCAGGCAATTTACAATGTCGATTGAAACTTCCATATTTTCTTTTGTAATTCTTACAGTAAAGTGAAATTCCGATGAAAGAGCCTTGGGTCTAAGTTAGAAACCGGCTCTTTCTCTATTGGCAAGAAATCTTGAAGTAAAACTGAACAATCACATACATACATACATACATACATACATACATACATAGACATGTATATTGCTAGTAATATTGTACTGCAAGCCATATAAGAATGTGTGATCAATACACACATTTAATAGCAGATACTATTAATATATTAAAGTCCAATGTTTATTTAAATATTAAGTTTCACTATTGAAATACTGTCTTCAAAACGTTTAGTAGCTCGAAACTATAACACGGAAGCTGATATTAAGCTGCCATTGAATTAAGCGTTTGTATGTCTTAATATATGTAGGTGTGAGTGTGTGTGCGTGTGTGTGCGTGTGTGTGCGTGTGTGTATGTGTGTGACCATGTATGTATGTGCGTATATATATATATATATATATATATATACATATA
>NC_068995.1:7590142-7591694 GCF_001194135.2 Octopus bimaculoides | reverse complement strand
TATATATATATATGCAGATATCTATATCATATATGCGTGTATGTATTTTGATATGTATATATAAGTAAGTGTGTGTGTGTGTTCCGGTATGTGTTGTCTGCAATTATATATGCAGATTGTAAATCTTCCATTTCCAGTAAAAATGTTTCTTTGCAAAATAATCAAATTTTAATGTCAGTATAAACCAAAATAGACAGAATAATAAATAGAAAACAATTTATTAGAATATCGCCTCTTGATATATTTGAAATTTTGCTAAAACAAACATACATCTATGTATGATATGATATTCATTACTACAGACTCACCAAGTATCTATCTATCTATGTACGTGAATATCTGTGTGTTTTATTTAATATTTGTGAATGTGTTTGCTTGTGTATGAGTGTATATGTCTATGTGTGTGTCTGTGTCTGTGTATGAGTGGTTGTGTGTGTGTTAAGATAAAACTAACGTGAAGTTCGCATCTTAGTACACATTTACTCAAAATACAAGAGAAAAGGACATATAATAATAATAATAATAATATCTTATACGGATGTGTGTGACTGTGGGCTGGTGAGTTTCTCTGTGTGTGTGTGTGCGTGTGTGTGTGTGTGTGTGTGTGTGCATGCATGAGTGAGTGTGTGTGCATGTGGGTGGGTGTTTGTGTGTTATAATGTTATAATGGGAAGTTCACATCTGACTAGTACAAGAGAAAAGGGCATACGAAATATTTGTATACATATATGTGTGCGTGCTTAAGTTTCTGTGCGTGTGCGTGCTGTGGCTGTGTGTGTGTGTATGTGTGTGGTGGGGGTAATTGAACATCAAATTTGAATTAGTCCCGTGCAAGAAATAAAGCAAAAATAAAATTCTAGAGAACTTCATTTAAGTAAATTCAGTTACCAATTAGTTCATCCCCACCACCACCACCACACACTAACTCCTTTCGTCGACAAACTGTTCTTTGTTTATCACCAAATTCATCATGTTGTCCAAAGAACGAAATTCACCGTAGACATTTAAAATATTTATCAGCTAGACACTTAAATGAACCAATCAGTTTTCTTATTAATCAAAATGATTGAAATTCAATCTTCAATGTGGTGAATAACTCAAAGCGCTCAACAAACAGCTAGTTACTTAGTCGTATAAGCAGAGTGATATTAAGCCATTTAAACAAAACAGATAGATTAATTATTTATTCGTCCGAACCTAAAATGACTTCCAACTTATATCCAACTAAATTCAATTAATTACACGAATAAATAATTATTTAATAGAGGTTTGCTTGGCAGAGTTGCCGCATGAATTATCGAAACGGCTGTTGATATGAATCGGAGTTTTGTATTGTTCCTACTATTTCACTCTCATCATTCATTTCGACGGATTACAAAATATAGAACAGTAGTGTGCGTGCTGTTGCTATTGCACTGAAGCAATACGACATTGGTCTTCAACGATTTGTTAAAGAATTGTCGTTTAAGGCCAAATTTTCCATCGTCCATAATTGCTTACTATGTAAATTTAATGCATATACACATAGTCATATGAATATTCATATATACAT
>NC_068995.1:7588717-7589495 GCF_001194135.2 Octopus bimaculoides | reverse complement strand
CAGACAGACAGACAGATAGGCAGACAGACAGATAGATAGATAGATAGATAGATAGATAGATAGATAGATAGATAGATAGATAGATAGAAAGCTAGGTAGTTAGATACATAAATAAAGAAAAGCGATATTGCTCGCTGATCGATCCATCATGCACATTTGATTCCAAGATCGTAAATTAAGAGGATGAAAAACAAAACAAAAAAATACAATTCCTTACAATTTGAAATAAGAAGAATTTGGAGCATGATAACGGTAAAGGTCATTCCTACAATATTTGGTGCGTTGGGAAACAGTAAGCAAAGATATAGACAAATGGTTGAAGAAGATTGGAATAGAATACTCGGTAGAGCACCTATACAAAGTTTGTCTCTTAGGGATAGCAAAGATTATCAAGAGGTTTCTACGCACTTGAAAGTCAACTGATAACTTGTAGATACCTAAGGTTACAGGTCGTAACCCGCTACCCACATAAATCTTACTAGGAATAAGAACGAACCTGAGCCAAGTCAAAATAAAAATGCTGATGAGATGAAGTTGAAGAAAGAAGTAGAGATGATGAGGAAGAAGATTAACAACAATAATAATAACAAAACAAGGATGTCGTGAAAGGAAATTAATTAGCCTTTCAGTTCATCATTATCTATTTCCGTCTTTCTTTACAATTTGTTTGTCTCAGGCCTCCAGCCAATTCACAGCATTTCACTCTTCTTTCCATGACACCACGTATATACCCATATATATATATATATATATATATATATATATATATATATATATA
>NC_068995.1:7587180-7588387 GCF_001194135.2 Octopus bimaculoides | reverse complement strand
TATATATATATATATATATAAATATATATATATATGTGTGTGTGTGTGTGTGTGTGTGTGTGTGTGTGCGTGTGTGTGTGTGTATACGCTATGCATATATCCATATTTATACATGCATACACACACTCATAGACACTAAAACTGACTTGTTCACGTATAACCATACACAAACATCACAAAAACACATGCTTACACACACACACACACACACGCACTCACACAGACGTGCACATAGACACACGCACACACGGACGTTACATTCATTGGAAGAAACACCATGCATAAATTGATATCCAACACCTCAACACTAGGGAAATTAAGCACTAATACATCATATAATAATTATAATAATGATATATGTTGTCCCTAGACAGAGGCTTTCTGTTACGGATGGGTAGGAGTCATTGTAAGGGCGGATATCAAAATATTGTATCTTTACATTGACTTTCATTAAAAAAATCAAAACATAAATAAGCGGATATCATTATCCTATATGTGCAATATGGGAGCTTTCCTTGCGTTTTGATAACCAGTTTTCTGTATGCGTTCGAACGTATACGTACCACGAACGCATATGTTATAGAGCCACTGCACGATTACACGGCATTGTCTAACCTGGAAGTGCTATAACGAAGTGTTTAGATGGAATAATTACTTATTGTTTGTTCTTTAGTCTGATACGTGGTTAATCTGAAGATAAGATTAATATTTAAAGTGATGGTTTCTAATATAGGTATATGACTTTAAATTTGTTAGGTGCGAAATAGATGGTTATGTCGATTTCAAATTTTGATACAAGGTCAGCAATTTGTGGGGAGATGTGAGTCGATTACATCGACCTCAGTGCTGATGAGAAGGCAAACTATTACAAGAAAAGAAGAAAACAAGAGCCCTCTCCACCCAAGTTAAAGACATGAAGAACTATGAAAGAAGGCGAATAAGTGCCGCAGGTGGGAGAAAGAAGAGCTAACTAACAGTCGATCGTTCTAGAACACTCAGAATAAAATCGTAAATACCTGATAGACTTTCCCTCTATTCGTTACTAAATGCTTTTCCCTCTTCTTCATTGTTAAAACTAGAAAAGCTCGATCGTCTCTCTATCTCTCTCTCTATCTATCTCTCTCTCTCTCTTGCTCTCTCTCTCTCTCTCTCTCTCTCTCTCTCTTTCTCTTTCTCTCTTACTTTTTTTCTGAAACATTTAAAAACA
>NC_068995.1:7586680-7587105 GCF_001194135.2 Octopus bimaculoides | reverse complement strand
CTCTCTCTCTCTCTCTCTCTCTCTCTCTCTCTCTCTCTCTCTCTCTCTCTCTCTCTCTCGCATTGCAACTCACTTCTTTTTTGAAGCAAGTGTGACACACACAACAGGTACGGACAAAAAGAACAAATTGGCATATTAATATTATTGACAATCCTTTCTTTTATAGGCACAAGGTTTGAAATTTTGGGGATAAGGGATAATAGATTACATCGATCTCAGTACTCAAACGGTACCTATTTTATCGAAACCGAAAGGATGAAAGGCAAAGTCGACCTCGGCGGAATTTGAACTCAGAACGTAAGGCCGGATGAAATGCCACTAAGCATTTTGCCCGGCGTGCTAACGATTCTGCCAGCTCACAATAATAATAATAATAATAATAATAATAATAATAATAATAATAATAATAATAATAATAATAATAA
>NC_068995.1:7582353-7586670 GCF_001194135.2 Octopus bimaculoides | reverse complement strand
AATAATAACAATAATAATAATAATAATAATAATAATAACAATAATGATAATAATAACAACAACAACAACAACAATACTTAGAATAAGAATAGACAATTTGACCGAAACAGAAAAGATGAAATTATATCCAGGCATTGAAATGTGAGAGTTACACTTGAAGCATCCATACAAATAATTAAGAAAAGATGAAATTCATAAGAAACAATAAACAGAAACGAAGGAGAAAATTAGACGTGAGCACTACAGAGGATTCATGTTAATATTAAACACTGAACTCGATATTAGAAATAAGACAGCAATTATAACTACACTAACCGTCCAGGAATAAGCTACTCCTTCAAAGTAATAAATTTGTTGAAATGGAGAATTTTAATAGGAGAAGAACAGGAAATTACTCAGTATTCACAATTCGGTAACTGGATGCTATAATCATTTCAGTAAAAAGAAAAGGTGAGGAAAATATAAGCAATGTCAAGTACAATGGTTATCGTGTCGGTGGTTGTTTTCGCTGGTTATATTTTTTCAGGCGAACGTGAAAACTTGTAGGAAGTTGTATAAACATGTGTTGATTATGTTACATGTACAGCAATACACCGGTCCCAGCGTTTCTGTCAGTTTTGGAATACGGCCTGGAAGTTGTTTTCCGTAAGCGATTCGCTCTGGATCCCGACAGCGGTATTAAAACGGCGAGTGTGAGCTGAATTTTCATCTTTAGGAAGAGATGGAAGTCCGCGGGAGCTAAATCTAGCAAATAGGGCCGGTGCGGAAGCGACACCATGTTGTTTTAGCAAGAAACTCTCTCGTAGTGAGATCCCGGTGACAGGGCGTAGAGTCATCGTAAAGAATTCAGGGGTTCGGATTGCCTGCACGGACCCTTACGACAGACCGACAACATCAGCAATATCGTTGATTGTTCACCGATGATCTTCATGCAAAAAGCTGATGAATTTTCTCCACATTTCTGGGGGTGACGGTTGTGGAAGGTCTTTCATATCGCTCATCGTATTCCAGGGACGTTCTTCCGCATTTGAAGCACCCGTGCCACTCGAAACACTACGTACGCTCCATTGCCTTGTCGCAGAAAGCTGGCCAAAGTATGCTTAATGTCACTGTAGCAGGCTTCCCAAGTTCAACGCAAAATTTCATGCTTAACCTTTGTTCAAACTTCCTGTTAATCACAAAAATCGTAGGGTACAGGCTACACGTGATGGCAAAAACACAAATTTCACAACTTGAAAAGTAAACACAGCAATGTCATTCGGCCCACTGCTTCATGACGGTTTATGCTAGCTAGCTGTCGTTTCATGTGCAAATGTGTGCAGCCATTTTTTTGGTGAGCTACAGAACTAGTCCAAGAACTATTTGATACCACCCGAACAGAAGGCCGCTCTGTTGCAGAAATACTAATTTTTGCCAACCGAGCGGAAGATATATTATAAAAATTGAAATAGACAGGGTGTCGGGTATCATCTCATTTCGGCCAATGACTGCAACCATGTAAGGCACCACCCGGAAGAATTTAGCCGAAAAATCGAAACTAGAATTTATGTTTTGAAATATTGGATTTCATGGTGGTGGTAGTGGTTCTGGTGGTTATAATTGTAATGTTGATGGTAATTTTGGTAGAGGTGGTGGTGGTGGTGGTGGTAGTGGTGGTGCTGATGGCATCCGTCTTTGCCAATGGTTTTGGTGCTTACAAATTTGTGGTATAAATAGCGGCCATATTGGATACAGAGAAGTTTACTGAAACACAGCGCTAATAGTGACAATGATGCAGTTATGTAACGTCGTCGTCATCACCGTAGTTAGCCGTATTAAGCTGCTGCCAATATAATATACTAAAGGTTAAGTTGCCATTAATATCGTGTATCTCATATATCATCGTAAAAGGAATGATACTGCAGATGCTATAGTGAGGATTTATAGCCACAGTCGAGGATGTTGCCATATATCTCTCAACATAAACATGCTATCTTCATATGTATGTGCGTGTGTGTGTTTGTGTGTGTGTGTGTATGAGTGAGTTTGTGTGTATTTGCATGTATATATTTATATGTGTGTGTATATATATATATACCTATTTGAATATGTGCATATGCGTGAATATGTTCGTATATATACATGGATAAATTTGTATATCAATATAGGCATCAATATATGCATGTAGGTATAAAGTATGTCTTCTATATATAGTATACATATAATACATTTATATGCATGTATATGCATAAATAATATATACTCATGCATACATTCACACACACACACACACACACACACACACACACACACACACACACATATATATATATATATATATATATATATATATACATATACATATGCATATACATACGTGCATACACACATGCATACATACATACAAATATATATGTGTGTATCTGTATGTGTGTTTGTGTGTGTGTGAACACCATATTGGCACTATTCCGGAACTAAACTTTTCACTCACATTCATTCTTTTGAAAATACTAAAGAAAAACTCCATGTCCTGAAGCTGACACTCTAAGCAGACCCACCTGATTACAAGTTTCATATACTTTACTGAACTCTGAACAATAATACAACTCCAACGTTAAAAAAAGAACTTCTATAATACATTTCCATCAGAACTTACCCTCCAACCTAATTATTACCTAACATATCTCTGCCAATCCGAGAAAACAATTACCAAAGTCTGTCTAAAGCTCAAATGTATTATAGGCTGAAAAGGCAAGCCTAAACTTCGAAGTCACTCACACCGCATTACTTGCGAAGCAAATAAATATGCACTCTGTAAAATATAAAGAGTAATCCTTCGGTTTAAAGTAAAATTGCTTTAATTATAACTCGACATGACAAGAATCATTAATATATATATTTTGAATTCAAAACAGCTGTAATAATGTTAACATTATCGATATCAGATACGTAACGTATGCGTTTTGTTTATACGCTTAATAATTGTCGGGTAGCGTCATGGGAAACCTCCCTTTATAACTCCGAGTATTAAAAGCCATGAAATATTTCAGACCAGGCGAGAAACCTCTATAGCAGGCATGTAAATAGAACTTGCGACCTCTGCATATATGTCCAAACCAGTGACCCTAATTTGCTTCGAGGTAAGTTGATCCACGCCAGACGTTAATGGATCATAGAAAATCAGCACTTTTATAACTAAAAGATCGTGTATGCTTTTTAGATGTAAGAAAATTTACGGACGAAATTTTCATTAAATTTAGGCACCTGGACAAGTTTCTATTATTGAACTGCAAAACACCACACACACCGAAGACTCACAAACTTTAATCTTTTCCTATTAAATTAATTAGACATTCCATAGTAATTCCAAAGGGACACAACTCATAATCCCTTTACATTTATGATTATTTTCTCTTATTCCACTTTTCCTTTCTTCCTATCCTTTTTTCTCGTTCTTTCTCGATTTACCCTAAGAGCAATCAAGTTGCATTCGGGGTCTGAAATATACGGCATGAAATGCAAGCGTTTCCGATCAGTGTAGTTTCAGAGAGAAATTTCGTATGAGAGTCAACGCCGTCACACTGAGGAAGGAAATATGTCGAAACTTCTAAATCACTTAATATTTCTTTGCAAATTTCTTACGTATTCATATAAAGCATATATACATATACCTAGGCACACAAACAAATTCAGGAATATAAGTGAATAAATAAATGCTTATATATATATATATATCCACATGGGGCCTAATTGAACTGTTTTAAATATATATATATATACTCTCTTTGATAGTATGCTTCTGTGTACGCGTTAGCACTTAAATGTGCGTATGTGTATGCATATATGTGTGCATATGCGTTTAGGTGAGTGGGTGGGTGTGTTATATATACGTACGTGTGTATAGTAGATTGCCACCAGCTGTGACTCTCCGAATAGTAATGTCCTCTAAGTTCGAAACTGAAAGTTAATAAATACCGTTCGATAAAACGAAAGCTTCCTTTATTTGCCGCCCTGTTATGTAAACATAGTAACATCAATAATATAAGAATACTTAATATATACACTAGTCATCTTTCTCTTAGATGTCCAGCAGCTGTTCCCAATCCTTGAGATTGATAACTGTCCGTATTTTTAACCCCAGGTTTTCAAGAATCAGAATTTATTCTGATTGTATTGGGTCATAAAAGACTAGATGGTCCTGATTTGCTATTCAAGAAAAATCTAATTTATCTGATGTTGGCATGTTGCAGGAATAAATTATCTATCTATCTATCTATCTATCTAACTGCCTATGTCCCCCCTCACTATGTATATATATATATATAAATATATACATAT
>NC_068995.1:7578228-7581819 GCF_001194135.2 Octopus bimaculoides | reverse complement strand
GTGATGACGTGCAAATATATCAATAATGGAAAACGAGTAACATAAGGGCAAAGGTATTCCAGCTGCCAGGTCTCACAGCTACATTTGTATGATAACAAAAAATACGATTTTTGTTAATCTAAAAATTGTTTTATAAATTCAAAGCAAAGACTTTGAAGTTAGTAATCTCAAAGCAGATAAAGCTCGAAATAATAGCATGCAAATATTAGATTAGAAAATGTCGAAATAAGATTGGAACCCGCAATTGTAAACATGACAAACGTTCTAGCATTGGACCACAGCAATCTTTTGGATTTCTTCATCCATATTAGAAACCTTATCCTTACCACAACAATTGTATGTTGTCAACTTCTTAAGAATTTAGATACTTCAAGAGAAAACATGAAATAATTCTTTTTGGACACTAGAATCCGATAAAGTTAGAAATATTAGAATGTAAATATTGGCTTAATAATCAATAATGAGCTAAAATGATTCTTCATCGAAACCTCCCTGATAAGTCATAAAGTAATACATTCATGCATTCAACGAATTCTCTTAGTTGTACAGTATCAAACTTTACACCATAACTTGTTGATCCCTGAAATTTCCTCATTGATGCCTTCCACATGTCTATAGAAAATGACCACTGCCCAGATGCTATGTAACGAGATCGAATCAGAAGTCTACAAGTTGGGAAATTGTCTCTAAAACATTTAGGTTCATTTTCTACTTCGCTGTTCTACTTCTACTGTTTCTACTTCGCAGATTTTCAACTATCGCGGAGGGTTTTGCAACGTAACACCTACAACAGTAGAGGAATTACTGAATATATATATATATATATATATATATATACAGAGAGAGAGAGAGAGAGAGAGAGAGAGAGAGAGAGAGAGAGAGAGATACATACATACAGGTATGTATATATAGATATAAACACATACATACCCATATGTATATGTAAATATGTGTGTGAATCGCGAAAGAAAAAATGAGATTAGCAAAGTCTTATGCTAAACAGTAAGAAAGTGCAAGATATATCCTGTGAATTACACAAAATACTTTATTTTCCTCTGTATTCGCCACGAATCTCGCCATGTCCATTATGTTAGTTTAACCTCGTCCATTAAACTAGTTCCCGAAAGTTTCTGCTTCTAGACATCTCATCCGTTTGAATGTGTTTCTAGTTTCTTTTCTGCTCGCTTCTAAGTAGAACATTTATTATCTATGCCGTTGGATGATTCCATTAAATAACAGTACAGAATATACGTTTATTTATTTATTTATTTCTTCTTCGTTTTTTTTTTCACCCATCCCACATATCCACTTAATCTACGCCGTTCAAATTACATATTCACTGCTGAGTAGCGTTTGTTTTGCAGTCAATCTTTAAAATTGATGTTACTGCTCTATCGCCATCACCGTCGTTGTCATCATCAACATCATCAACATCATCGTCGTCGTCATTGTCATCATTGTAATCATCATCCTCCGATTAGTAAAAGACATTGAGAGACAGACCACATCAGAGACAGATACGTTTATCAAAGTGGTACAAGTGTTTTGCTCGTCGTCTTTAATATGTTCGACGCGGACATTTCATTTCATCAGCGTCGATAGCGATTTTAAATGTAATCTTGATGTGGTTGTGCTTTAATTCGTTTTATTTTATTCTTTCTCATAACTTTTACGATGTGTAGAAAATGAGAGATTACAAGTCCGGTCTTCCGCCATTTTCAATCAATAACATCAGAAAAAAATACAGACGAGAGAACCTCTACGTGGTTGTTGACTTGTAAATCGCCCTCGTTTCATACACAGAGGTCTTAAATATTCTTTTTTACTCTAGGCACAAGGCCCGAAATTTTTAGAAGGGTGGCCAGTCGATTAGATCGGCTCCAGTAGGCAACTGGTACTTAATTTATCGACCCCCGAAAGGATCAAAGACACAGTCGACCTCGGCGAAATATGAACTCAGAACGTAAAGACAGACGAAATACACGGTCTTAAATATTCGAAGCCTATATTGTACTACGCTTTCCTATATATACAGATAAAAAAAAAATGACATGATCAAGGATGTGCCTTACTTAGTATACACGAACAGGGATTATGTGGAGATATGATCAATAACATCGATCTCAGTAGTCCATTGGTACTTTTATGTTGATCCCGAAAGTAACTGGTACTTAGAGGGGACAAACAAAGACAGGCAAAGGGATTAAGTCAATTACATCGACCCCGAAATGATAAAAGGTAAAGTCGACCTCGGCAGAATTTGAACTCAGAATGTAACGGCAGACGAAATACCGCTCAGTCTGTGGAATAATAATGTATCTATTGCTTAAATACAGAGTTTACTTTCGTTTTCTGTTTCTTTTATTATTTTCTTTGTTTTTAGTTATGAAGTAAACAAAAGGCAAACAAGAATATTGAAAACTAGGCAAGCGTGAAACAACCATACTGTGGAATCAAGTGAGGTTCTTAAAGCAACCAGTTTTCCGCCGTCGTACGCCTGATTATCACCACAATAAACTCAGTAGACACTTAAACGAACAAGGCTTCTGATAAGATAACAAAACAACTGCTTGAGAACCGGTGTTGGTGCGTTTACGTCCTCGATTCAACAGCATTCCATTGAAAAAGTACCAAGGTTAGAAAAATTAAGTACTAGGTTCGATTCATTCGACTAAAAAATCTTCAAGCCGATATCTCAATATGGCCGCAGTCGGAAACTAAAACAATTAAAAGATAGAAGATAATATATAAGAGATTTCAGATATTTAGGATTAGTGTTTTTCTTGTTGCGGCGAAGGAAATAACTTCAGACATTTTAGGCATAGCATTTTCTTATGTGACACCAGAATAAATTCAGTATTTGTTGTTAGTATTGAAGTAAAGTCAATCCACGGAGAAGTATTATTTTTTGTACGGTAGGAAGAAGGACGTACAGGCATTTGGGGAAAACAGAATTTATACGCATATATCTTGGGAAGCAATTTCAGATGTTTGTCTACAGTAAGGAGAGAAATAAAAATTTAGGACTAGACATTTCTGTGTGCCTCATGAGAAAAAGACAGAACCAGTGATTCTGGCAGACATTTTCATGAAAGAAAATATTATTAGCCAATACATCATTTAATACACAATACCAGTATGAGACCGTTTTATTGACATGGTGCTTAATAGAAGTTCATGAACCAGAAAGGAAGAATTTCAGTTTTATTATCGCCATTGTCTCCCACCTTTAATCACTTCCATCACCAACAGCAACGCCACTGTCACCTTCGTATAAAACAAGGGCTCATGTCACAGATGGATCGTTCAAATATATTTCCTGTTTCACTGGAAGATGGCTCACAGCTACATATGACTTTTGTTCACCGTAGGTCTATTAGAAAGACCTAAATGATACGCTGGATAGCGTAATTGATACAATGGACAAAAGCATAGGAGAAGGAGGAAGATTTGCGAATGAGAGGGTAGGGCCCATTACAGAGGGAGGAGGTAAAAACGACGGTAAGGAAGTTGTCCATTTCATTTCAATCATTCACTAAAGGATTGATCAGCCTTTCTCTCACTCCCTCCTCATATACATACATATATATA
>NC_068995.1:7574577-7576983 GCF_001194135.2 Octopus bimaculoides | reverse complement strand
TATATATATATATATATATATATATATATATATGTATATATATATGTATATATGTACTCTGCTATGGTGTATGTGGCAAGTTGTATATATGTCTGTTTGAATACATTGCCTGATTATTTCTTTGTGTTTGAATGTGTGGTGGCGTTGTTTAAAGCCATCATATTTAAGGGTTTTAAGCAGTTTACATTGTATCCGTGTCTATTTTTGTATATAACTCTCGTTCCCCTACTTATAAACACAGATGCATACATATAGTGCATAAAGCGGGCTATTTATATAGCTGCATTCATAGATAATATATATATATTTGCGCGTGTATGTAGGCAGGTAGGCAAGTGTTAAGGAAACATAATAGGCTGTATATATAGCTTATATAAATAAAGTAGTGCATTTTGATTTCTTGACAATGAGAAATAATATTTGCGAGAAAAACCTTCACTGAGAACATAGCATAGAGAGAGGAAGATCTCTATATGTGCCTACAATTGCATGTGTGTGACTGTGTGATTCTATATATGAATACTTACGAAGTTTAATGCATTATATATATTTTACATATACATATATATATATATATATATACGCATATATATATATATATATATATATATATATATATATATATATATGTATGTATGTATGTATGTATATATGCGTATATATAGTTATACTTCTTATGTATATCGAATTGTATTGTACACATAGCTTATTTACACGAATTACGGCTGGTTGTTTTCTTAAGAGAAGAGACAAATGAAAAGTAATTCTTGAACGAGCGCGTGGTTGACAGGATATTATTATATAAATGTATACACATGTATGTGTATCTATCTTTAACTGCCGTAGCAATAGTGCATATATGTTAAGATGATACATAGATCGATATGTATTTATGTAAGTTTATATATACATATATATGTTCTTAAGTAGACTGGTATCGTAATGTAGGTAGAGGATATTTAGTGAAAGAGTGAAAAAATCGATTAAATTGTATGCCATTTATTATAGAGCGACCTACAGAAATTTCAGATAACTTGTTACAGGAAAATAGCGGTAAACAAATCCACATTATCATCACCAGAGAGTTTGAATAAATAAATAGTTAGTCAGATAATCATTTTGTCGGTATTCATAATCTTCTTCGCTACATTTCTTCTCTTTCTGTACATATCGAAAACACTTAATCTTGTCAAATAAGACTATGCTTCACTGAGGAGGCGTAGTACTCTCGAAATTTGCCCGTTCATCATCTCCAGTAAGTTTGATTAATTAGTTAGACAAGCAGGCATTTTGTTGGTGATAATAATTAAATACACAGCATTCATTCTCGTTCCCTATAGATTGAAAACTCTTACCCTTGTCAAATAGAAATATTCATCACTGAGAAGGCGTGATAATGCCGAAACAAATATGTTGCGAAAAAATATTTTTGCTAATAGTAAGCTTGAATAAGTAAGTAGTGAAATATACAATCAACTATTTTGTTTTATAATCATAATCATCTTTATTTGCTGCACTAACCCACTTTCCATACCTGTTATTTACTCACGTCAGAATATTCTTCATTGAGGAGGTGTAACGATGCCTAAAATTGCAAACACATATCATCATCGAAAGTAATTTTGAATACGCAAGTAGATATAGAGATGGTCAGATAGAGAGACGGTCAGCCATGTTCTTAAGTGTCAGAAAAATCAATGTAAAGATGCCGAAACATGTCTGTCATTTTCACTTGTTCACTTCACAGGTCAAATACAATTCAATCTCACATGGCCTATGCTACCTGAATATTTCATTGGACAGATCTTATTCATGTTATGTACCTTGGTGCTTGTTAAATAGAATCTACGTGGCTTCGTGGTTAGGCTGTTCAGCTCCCGATCGTATAGTCGCGAGTTCGATTCCTGGCGGCAATTTGTGTACTTGAGGAAGCCACTTTCTTTCACGTTTTTCCATTTTACGCAGCTACGAAAATGAGTTGTACCCGTAATGCAAATAGTCCGGCCGTGCCACATTCTGTATCAAACTGAATCACTTTGAGAGTTACGTTAAGGTTACGCGTGTCTGTGGAGTGTTCAGCCACTAGCATGTTAATGTCACGAGCAGGCTGTTCCGTTGATCAAATGTCATTTTTGTTTTTTTTGTTTTTTTTTGCCTTGTTCACATATCACCCATAGTTACTGCCATTATACTCTCCGCTCTAACTTCAAGCATTCACTGACGGCTTCCAGCATATAACTTATGTTAGCTTCATTAAATAAAAGGCATCGATATGGGAAGAGGTCGTCTAGATCATATTCATTGTAGTCAACACTGTCGTAGTCATCATCATCATCATCATCCTCATCATCATCATCACCATCACCCTCAATGCCACCACCACCACAACCACCACCACCACTACCA
>NC_068995.1:7570263-7573190 GCF_001194135.2 Octopus bimaculoides | reverse complement strand
ATATATATATATATATATATATATATATATATACACGCACACGTACACATATATATATATATCCGTATATATGAATATAGATGAAAATATATTTATATATTTATATATATATATATATGGATTAATATGTATTTACATCTATATATGTGTGTGTGTGTTTATGTATATATATGAGTGCGTATGTATGCATGTATGTGTGCGTATGTATGCATACATATATGTATGTATGTATACATATATATTCAATGGTTGCCATTGATGTAAAATATCTTCCGTTGAGACATAAACAAGAATAAGAAGGAATTGTTAAATATTCTGTTGAAGTTTGTGACAGAAACGTATTAAGAATTCAAGACTTCTTTGGTGAAATGCAGAGAGCTAATAAATAATAATAGAGGTGTTTTAGAGTTAACGATACGTACGCTTCACCTTTTAAAATACCAACTTAACGGTCCGAAAAGGACATTTTGAATTTGAAATCGGTTGTTTCGTTCGGACAGTATAATTGGAAATGTGCAATAAATATCTGTTAAAATCATATTTTATCTTTTGCCGTTCATCTTTGTGCTGTTTACTGGTCTCAGGTAGTGGGTGGCAGTCATGCTGGAGCACCACGTTCCAGGCTTTTAGCAGAACACATCGACAGTTTTTTTTTGTTTGTTCGTTGGTTTTTATTTTTTTCGTTTTAAGTCTGGTACTTAACATGTAGGTTTCTGTTGCCAAAGCATTAAGTTATGGGGACGTAAACAAACCAACGCCGGTTGTCAAGTGATGGGCGAGGGACAGAGAAAAAAAAACACACACACATATAATTATGCACGTGTTACCAAAGTTTGATAAAAGTCTTTCTAAGATTTTCCATATGTATATCCCTGCATTCTTTCCTCTTAAGTTCTAAGGAGTGGAGTTTTAGCTTTTCCAGCATTTCGCAGTAGCTGACATGTTGTATTGAGACATTCCTTTCTTCTTGTGCAGCTCAGCTGTAATACATGAAGTTCCACCGCTATGCTGATATTTCATTTAATTGACCCCGAAGAGAGGAAAGGCAAACTTGACCTCGGCAGGATTCGAATTCTGCATGTGAAGAACCGGAATAAATGCCGCTCAGTCTTTTGTTCAACCTCTACCGATTTTTCCATTGCTTTCCTTGCATTTCACTGAACTTCCGTCTCAAGTGGGGGAAAGACCGCTTTCCCGTAAGATTCTCAGTTTATGTTCGATCGAATATTTCACAAAAGTTTAGTTTCTGAAAACTTCCTTACACCAAGTTCTGAGAAACTGGTTGAGAGTCCGTTGATAAAAGAACAGAGATAAGGTCGTCGCTGCAAGCGTGTCGACTTATACGTGGCCGAATGCTTTCTTCTGTTGCCAAGTGCAAGAAACTTTATTGTTGCCAAGTTCTTCGGAGCAAGAGATCATTGGTAAGAGAAGAGAGATGAGAACTTTGCCAAAAGGTGGACTAATGTTTTATTCATGTCAAAGATAAGGCAAATTTTACGAATTTTACAATAATGATATCGTTTTTGATGTTTCATCTATGAAAGCAACATGTCGCCAGTATGTCTAGCCCTGCAGCAACTGTATTAAAAGTTAACATCACCATTAATTTCGTCATCATCTTCCTTGTCATTTTTGTAGGCGTCGTCACCGTCGTCGTCATCATCCTCGTCATCATCGTCGTCGTCGCCGTCATCGACTTCATCGCCGTCAAGACAAAGAGACAGAGACGGTAGATCAGAAAAGAGATCTGATATTCTCGGCAGACGATGCTCTAGTGTATTAGTGTCCATTAGTATTAGTGTCAGTATTTTGTCCAACGCTCTAACGATTTTTTCCATATGATCTTCGGAGGTCTGTATGACACTCGGGAGTCCATATGACATTTGGAGGGTCAATTGTAAGATTCTATTGTTAAAGTCTATGAGCAATATTTTAGTTATAATTCTACAATACTCAAACATTTAACATTTTTTTAAATACAATTCCTACTAATATTTAATTAAATATAATAATAGTTTTCTTTTTTTTAATTATTGAATGGGTATGGGAGCCCAGTAGTTTAAATAGGAATAAAAAGGATCCATAAGCAAAAACTGGTTGAGAAGCACTGCTCTAGTGCATGATGGACGGCGCCACCACCACAATGTTACATGCAGTGATTCAACCCAACAAAACAACAGTAATATGGGAATGTACCAACTTTTTTATCAACCATCCAAGAGCGGAGATTGAGATTTGCTGGCCATTGCTGGAGAAGTAAAGAAGAACTTGTCAGTAATGTGTTCTGTGGACACCAATTCGTGGTACCACAGCGGATGGAAGGCTATGGAAGACGTATATACAACAGCTTGCAGAAGATGTTGGATGCCACGTTGTGGAAGGTCAGGAGAGATGGAGAGAAGTAATCGGGCTGGCCCGAGCAAGCTGCCTGACCGGATAATGCTTCGATTAAAAAAAAAAAAACATCCAATACAAATAACATAGCCCAACTACGTAGCTCATATGCTTTATCTCCATTTCTCTGTCCTCCCCTTTCTTCACCTCTCGCTTTTTAAGTGATATTCGATAATACAGTATTCGATTGAGTGATACAAGAAGAAATCAATGATGAAAGTCGTGCAGAAAGTGGAATCCAGGAGGTCAGCTTTCTGTAGAAAGTCGTACTGATGATCTCATCCTTGCATAGAAACAGACGTTGATAAACACGATGTCGATCATTGGTGATTCACAGCAACAAGGCAGTAAAATAGCCTGAAGTCACCTTATAATATGCATAGCTTGGCAATATGTGCCGAGCCATCGCTAATTGTTTCAGGTGCCTACGCAGTCACGAGTACGCATAGACATACACTCGCCCCACACAGCTTGAGACAGCGGTACACTTAAGACTGGATATATATATATATATATATATATATATATATATA
>NC_068995.1:7569552-7569911 GCF_001194135.2 Octopus bimaculoides | reverse complement strand
TATATATATATATATATATATATATATATATATATATCTTTCTTTCTATCTGATGTTGGCGATTTCTTTTCCTTCTTTGGACTTTTGCCCTTATCCTTTACGACAAAGAGCAAAGCTAGAAATGTCAAACTCTCTCTCCCTAATACCTTCCTTGTCGTTCGTTAATTTTATTCGTTTATTTGAATTGACTATCTATAGAATAGTAATAATAATAATAATAATAATGATAATAATAATAATAATGATAATCCAAGGATGGAATTTATAAATACTGTAATGCATCGCTACGCGCGTTTTCATACATGCACACACACACACACACACACACACACACACACACACACAGAGCCGAGAGGAGA
>NC_068995.1:7568162-7569542 GCF_001194135.2 Octopus bimaculoides | reverse complement strand
ATACATGCACACACACACACACACACACACACACACACACACACACACACACAGCCGAGAGGAGAAAGAGAAAGAGAGAAAGAAGGACTGTGAGTTGGAGAGAGAGAGGGGGGGAGCCACTGAGCAAATATCTACTGTATTGTTTAATGAATTGATGGAAATGCTGTAGAAATGTTCAATGGTACTTTGGTACTTTAACTTAAACCCCCGGTTAGGATCTATGCATGGATGGGCTGCAGGCAGCAAATTGTATTGATAGAACGATAGATAGACAAATAGATAGAGAGAGAGAGAGAGAGAAAGAGAAAGAGAAAGAGAGAGAGAGGGAAAGAGAGAGACAGATAGATAGAGACAGAGAGAGAGTGAGAGAGAGAGAGAGTGGGAGAGAGCGTTTGCATATAGAGAGAAAGAACAACAGGCATAAAACGGAAAAGATGGTAACCTATACAGAGTGAGATAAAGAGAAAGGAGAAGCGAGAGGTGCGAGAGAGAGAGGGGAGAGGGGGGAGACAGAGAGAGAGAGTAATATGCAGGGAATGAGTGAAGGACAGGCAAGATTACGGTGTGATTGGGATGGAGAGAAGTAGGCAGAGATAGCGAGAGATAGAATGAGGTAAAGGGAGAGGTGGAGAAAGATAGAAACAGGAATAAAGACAGATAGAGAGGTTAAAAGGAATCATAGAGACAAGGATTTGGGGCTAGAAGTGAGAAATAGTGAGAGAGAGAGAGAGAGAGGGAAAAGAGAGAGAAAAACATGGAGAGAAAGAGAGAGAGATAGTATGAGGGTGAGAGTGTCTATGAAAGGAGAGAGAAAGACAGAGAGAAGAATAAATGAATGAGAATGAAGGCCTCACGGTTATTCTATTATTCTTGTATTCGTTTTAGCCGTTCAGTTGCGGTCATGCTGGATCATGACCGTAGGATATGCATGTATGTTTATGTTTGTGTGTATGTGTGTTAGAAGTTGTGTGTTAGAAGTTGTGTGTCTGCGGCTTTTGTGTGTGTGTGTCTGTGTGTGTGTGTGTGTGTGTGTGTGTGTGTGTGTGTGTGTGTGTGCTTGTATGTATCTGTATAAGTGCGTCTGGGAATTTGTATTCGTGTGTTCACAGGTGTGTATGTACGTATTATGTGCGTTTGCGTGAGTGTCTGTTAAAATTTGTGTGTATGTGCGTTCGTTAGTGTTTGTGTGATTGTGTGTAAATGTTTGTTGGTGTGTGTGTGTATGTATGTGTGTTTGTGTGTGTATGTGAATGTGCGTGTGTATGTGTGTGTTTGTCTGCATTTTCGTGTGTATATGTGCTTTATATTTGTGTGTGTATGTGTATGTGTGTGTGTGTGTGTGTGTGTGTGTGTGTGTGTGTGCCAGCGTGCACGTGAGTG
>NC_068995.1:7566633-7567237 GCF_001194135.2 Octopus bimaculoides | reverse complement strand
ATATATATATATATATATATATATATATATATATATATATATATATAGAGAGAGAGAGAGAGAGAGAGAGAGAGAGAGAGAGAGAGAGAGAGAAAGAGAGAGAGAGAGATAGAGACAAACAGAGAGGTGGGGAGAGGTGGGGAGAGGTGGAGAGAAAGAGAGGAGAGAGAGAGGGGGCAGAGTGAGAGACAGAAACCATGAACTAGATAGATAGAAACAGAGAGAGAGAGAAGGTGTGTGATTGAAAGACTGCGTGAGAGTGAGAGAGAAAGAGAGAGTGTGTGTGATTAAAGACAGTGAGACCGAGAGAGTGAGAGATTGATGTATTGTAAAGCAGTTTAGGTCGTCCTGTTTGTGCTGCTAGAATTTGAGGAATCTATCATTAAATATTGAAACTGGAGGTAAAGAAGAATCGATAGGAGACGGTAACCCGTGCGTGTGTGTATGTACGTGGATGTGTGTATCTGTGTGTGTATGTACGTATGTGTGTGTGCACGCGACGTGCGTATATATATGCGTCCGTATATATATACATACATATCTGCATGTGAGTGCGTTTACATAAATAAATATTTATACTTATATATATATGTATATATATATA
>NC_068995.1:7564925-7565370 GCF_001194135.2 Octopus bimaculoides | reverse complement strand
TAGAATAAGCCCCAGGTCTTTTTTTTTAAGTAAGTACTGGCATCGATTCATTAGACGAAAAGGAAACTTCTTCAAGGCAGCGCCCCAGCATGACCGCAGTCTAATGACCGAAACAAACAAAAGACAAAATATAAAAGATATAGTAGAGAGATGAAAGCTCATTTTGCAGCCACGTGGTTACGGGTTCGATCCTAGAGCGCGCCACTGTGGGCAAGTATCTTTCACTATAGCTTTGAGTAGACAGAAAATGTGTTGAAGTCCGTCGTGTATATTTGTGTGCGTATGTATGTATGCATGTATGTGTGTGCCTGTGTTTGTCATCATTTATAATCAATGTTGGTTTGTTTATATCTCCGAAACTAGCGATTCGGCAAAATGACCGATACTCTTTACTCTTTGCTTGTTTCAGTTTTTTGACTGTGGCCATGCTGGAGCACCGCCTTTA
>NC_068995.1:7564498-7564915 GCF_001194135.2 Octopus bimaculoides | reverse complement strand
TATATATATATATATACGAATACATATGCAGAAACACGCACACACAACGAATATATATGTGCATACACACACACACACACACATATGTCTGTATTTGTATGTGTACGTGCGTATGATTGTGTGTGACTGTTTGTGTATATATGTGTGTGTGTGTGAGCTCGTGTCTGTGTGAAAGGATTTGATCAATACATCGCTCTCTAGGTCAAAGTTGCTGATAGATACACACACACACACACACACACACACACACACTCACACACACACACATTCATTCACTTATGCATACATATCTTTTTCTAGTCTAAAATACAAATCCTTGGACATGAAGCTTTCATGAATAAAAAAAAATAACCATCAGCAAAGGGCGAAAGTTCAAATGAGTGAAAATTAAAAAAAAATTGATTGGAAAATGTTTTC
>NC_068995.1:7559541-7563558 GCF_001194135.2 Octopus bimaculoides | reverse complement strand
GGGGGGGGGGGACAAACACAGACACACAAACACACACATATATATATATATACATATATACGACGGGCTTCTTTCAGTTTCCCTCTACCAAATCCACTCACAAGACTTTGGTCGGGCCGAGGCTATATTAGAAGACACTTGCCCAAGGTGCCACGCAGTGGGACTGAGCCCGGGACCATGTGGTTGGTAAGCAAGTTACTTACCACACAGCCACTCCTACGCCTATAGATTATTTTCATGCTTTAAATATACTGAGTTCGATTTTTGTTCCATCAAATCTTCAAAGAAATGCTCCAGCAAGGCCGCAGTCCAATTTCTATTCTTTTTTTCATTTGTTACTTGTTTCAGTCATAAGACTGCGTCCATGCTGGGGCACCGCGATGAAAATTTTTTATTCCAAAACAATCTACCCTAGTACGTCTTTCAGGCATGGTACATATTCTACCGGTATCTTTTGCCGAACCTCTAAGTTACGGGGACGTAAACAAACCAACACCAGTTGTCAAGTGGTGGTGGAGACAAACACAGACACAAAGAAACACACACACATATACACATGAATATATATATATATATATATATATATATATGCATGTGCGCGAACACACACACACACACACACACACACACACACACACACACACACACACGTTTATATATGTGTGTGTGTACACGACAGGCTTCTTTCAGTTTCCGTCTACCATATCCACTCAGAAGTCTATGGTCGGCTCGTGTCTGTAGCACAAGACACTTGCTGAAGGTGCCACGCAGTGGGACAGAACGCGGAATCACGTGGTTGCAGAGCAAACATCTTACCATCCAGCAACGCGTGGGCCAGTTACTGAAACAGGTTAAAATATAAAAGCTAACTCTGGTTAAATGTAATATCATTAGATGAATCCGAACATGGGAGCGGAGTTGGTTTTTCGTCTGGTGGGGGCGTAAAACGCCGTAAACCGATTTATTCTAAACGTCCTATTCGAAGTAAACTAATCGATACCGTTGACTGGTATTGCTACTGTTCTTCTCTTGTTTACTCCCTATCTCAGTAAACATTTAAGAGCAAACCCTTGACCCCGGGAGTATTCCACACGTGACCACCACATTGTTTTTGTTTGTTTTATTATTATTATTTTTTTGTTTTTGTTTTTTTTTCTTTTTCCTAGTTCTTAGTTCAAGAAACAGAGAAACATACTTTCCAGGGTTTTCCTAATCTAAGACATCACGATTCGGACGAAGGATACGAGGCTGCTATTTTTAGCATGTCAAGTGACCAGGTACAGGTTCCTGGTCGTCTTGGTGGTATTTGTTAGTCTAATGTTGTTATCAATGATATCGATGCAGGATATACAAATAATTGCCATCAGGTTAATAAGCAACATTTGGTAATTATATATAGGTGTGTTTGCATAAATATTTGTATGTATGTATATATGTATGTATGTATGTATATATATATACACACGCGCAGACACACACATATACACATAGTACAACTTGTAGTTGCACTGCAATAAGAGTTGTTTAAACTACTCAGCGGTCGTCCTATCTATATGTCTATATAATACAAATATACGTATGAACGTATACATCTATATACACATGCGTATATAATCATATAAGTATATAAATATGAGCACACGCGTGTGTAATAGTAGTGGTAGTAGTTGCTGCTGTTGTTGTCAATGTTGTAGTAAATCCTTCGACTATCGCGGGGTGTTACATTCGAAAACACCCCGCGATAGATGAAAATTCGCGAAGTAGAATAGAAACAGCACTGTACATATATATATATATATATATATATATATATATATTATATATGATCTCTATATATTTATTTTATCATAAATGCAAAACAGCACCATGGACGAATAAGGTTACGGTTTCGAATCGTGTTAGGATTCTTCTAAGACAGCCATGAATGTCACAACATCCTTATTTTTATTTCGCCTTTAATCTGTCGCAGGCAATCAGCATCCGGGATACCTGTGAATGTTGTGGTGGTCGTCGTGGTAAAGGTCGTTATATTGGTTTACTTACAAACCTAATGCCCTTAGCAACAGGACTTGCAACCCAAGCTACTTCGGTATAGGCATATAAACTAACCTTGCGTTTGTTCTTATTGTTATCGTTGATATTGTCGCTTTTAGTGTTTAACCCTTGGCTACCTCTGGTCAAACAAACCTATTTGGGATCAAACACATTCCAGCAATGACCATCACGTCTTTTATATATTTGTTGTTGTTATTGTTGCTGTTATTACTCAGAAATAGTTTGCTCGTGATTTTATTATCGTATTTGTCCTTCATTAAGAATACAGAGATCGTTATATAAGGAAGATTTGATTGCTATTTCTAACAGTAGTTCTAATAATCCATTATGTTCCTTATGAACTTCTATTAGTGACCGGTCAATAACGGGTAGTTTTGATTCAAGATCGAAGCTTTCTCGGAAAGCAATCATTGTTTTTTTTACCAGGTCCCGTGGTAATGACACATCGATCTGCTAGAGTCACAAATATATACAAACACAAACACAAACACAAACCACGTACATCATGGACCGGATTCAAAGATACGGTTTCGAGATTTCACGGAGAATATCACGACGTTCATTGCCCGTTCTGACGATTTGGAAAACAACGAACACACATAAATAGGAGCGGACGTGGTTGTGTGGCGAGAGGTTTGCTTCCCAACCACATGGTTCCGGGTTCAGTCCTACTGCGTGGCACCTCGGCTAAATGTCTCGTAATATAACCTCTCGCCGACACTTGTGAGTAGATTTGGGCAGACGGTAACCGAAAAAAGTTCATGCATTTGTGTGTGCGTGTGCGTGTGCGTGTGCGTGTGTGTGTGTGTGTGTGTGTTATGTGTGTGTGCCTTTGCACGCGCGCGTGTCTGTTTGTCCCCACAACCGCTTGACAAATACTGTTGATTTGTTTACGCCTATGTAACTTAGCGGTTCGGCAAAATAAAAAGCCGATAGAATAAACACCATGCTTACAAAAACATTACTGGTGTCGATTCTTTCGACCAAAACCAATTCAAGGCGGTGCCCCAGCATGGCCACAATCAAGAAGAAGAAGCAAGTAAAAGATAAACAATTAATGATTCTCACTATGCACCGTTGATTCCATTGCCTATATTATAAACTTAGTGAATATAAATAGGCATAAGTTCAACGTTCTGAGTTCAAATTCCGCCGAGGTCGACTTTGCCTTTTATCCTTTCGGATCGATAAATTAAGTACCAGTTGCATACTGGGGGTTGATCTAATCGACTGGCCCCTTTCCCCCAAAATTTCGAGTTTTGTACCAAGAGTACAAAAGAATAGATATAAGTTTATACGACATCTGGTGTTTATGAAGTGCTAAGGGTTTCACAACAGCAAGACATAAGGAGGCTGACGTTCGTGTGTGTGTCTCAACGGGATTCAGGGCCAACGAGAGGTATCGAACGTTTGCTGGTTCGATCGCTAAGCGCGTTAGTATATGCCTCGAGAACGAGGATCGAAACCGGCTTGCGTTGTCGTCTGTTAATCTATCTATCTACCTTCTTACCTATCTGTCTATGTCTGTCAGTCTGTCTGTATGCATGTATGTCTAACTACCTATCTATTTATATACTTACATTCAAATATATATATATATATGTGTGTGTGTGTGTGTGTGTGTGTGTGTCTGTGTGTGTGTGAGAGTGCATGTATGTATATCTATAAATAAACATTGTGTGTATATATACATAGGCGTGTCTGTGTGTGCGCTCGTGTATATACGTTTGTCCGTGTGGACTTAATTAAATACTTTTTTTTTACACAGATGGGCGCGCGCGCACACATACGCACATACACACACAGACACACAGACACACAGACACACACACAAACAGAGAGGGGGTAAAATATTGGGAGAAAAACAATGAGAAATACGCAAAAAAACACTGTCACACGCGCTCGGAAGGAAAACGACAGATTCAAAACACGCACACCGAAAGAAAGAAAGAAAGAAAGAAA
>NC_068995.1:7558215-7558587 GCF_001194135.2 Octopus bimaculoides | reverse complement strand
AGTACAAATATGTATATATATGTGTGTGTGTGTGTGTGTGTGTGTGTGTGTGTGTGTGTGTGTACTGGTGTATATGTGTGTGTTTCTGTGTGTGTAAAACCAACCGTACGTTCTAAATTAGCAGGCATGTCCGTAAAGAATTTGTATGTATGAGCGTATGTATGTACGTATGTATGTATGTATGGATGGATGGATGGATGGATGGATGGAGGGATGGACGGATGGACGGATGGACGGATGGATGGATGGATGGATGGACAGGGAGATTTCCACAAAATGTTATGCATCACATGTTTCTGAAATAGAAAATACTACAACTGGAATACAATAGGACCGAACATTAGAATCGACTGTAATCTATAGCCACACACA
>NC_068995.1:7557933-7558205 GCF_001194135.2 Octopus bimaculoides | reverse complement strand
CACACACACATACACACACACACACATACGCACACACACACACACACACATACACACGCATATGTAAGATGTTATTTATGTAAACAAGTGCAATAAAAAATATTTTAACCTGCAATCATTACTGTGTATTTCCAACACATCTGTACATGCATTCATGTTCAACATTATATGTATAAATATAGTACAAATATGTATATATATGTGTGTGTGTGTGTGTGTGTGTGTGTGTGTGTGTGTGTGTGTACTGGTGTATATGTGTGTGTTTCTGTGTG
>NC_068995.1:7555099-7557923 GCF_001194135.2 Octopus bimaculoides | reverse complement strand
TAATAATAATAATAATAATAATAATAATAATAATGATAATAATAATAATAATAATAATAATAATAATAATAATAATAATTAATGTACACTCACCGCTTCGCTACTTTTGGGCCCAAGGTCTTTCCACATTCTATTTTCAACCAATAAATTGTAATCTGACAGATGGACGCATGTTTCGCCTAAAAATTCCGGGACAAGGTTTTTTTGTCTGTTTACTAATTTTATTTTAAGATGCATTTTAGCCAAATCCTTAGTTTCAATGTTTGAAAAAATGTATTCTTTATTAAAAACCGGGTTCTTGGAATGCTTAAACACGTCAGTAACCTTTTTTTGTTGTTTGCCTGGCCTAAGGCTTATTTTAGCGAACGCGTTAATTTGGTTGTCGCTTTTGTTTCCTCCGAGGTTTTCGGCACGAATTAAAAGTACTTTAAACTGTCTCTGTTCTGGCAGGTGCTGGAAAGAGAACTTTAATTCCCCGAACTCTGCGACAAGGTGCGCTTGAAGTTGAGAAATTGACCGCTTTCCTGTAAGAGAGCTATCAGATTTCAGTTCGAACCGGGTTCCAGAAGATGAACCTGGGGAAGAAGGAGATGACGGTGTTAATGTGTTGAAAGTTTTGTGTTCCATCAAGGGCGAAGTACATTTGTGGTATTTCCTTCGAGGGGTCGGAGAAGGTCCGGCAGATTTATATCCTGGTACTTGTCCAGCTAAATCCGATAAGTATTTAGCACTATCCACGTTCAGATCAGACAAGGAAGATCGACGTCTATGATAACTGTGACCACGTATTTTGTTTTTATGAGGACTCATGGCTCCGGGCGTGGCATCATCTCTGCCATTTTCTTGGAATTCCATACTTCCTCGTTCGTCTTTACTTACCACAGGAGACGATACTGAGATGACAGGACGTTTATCCATTCTTGTGTAGCCTGAAGTGGAATGTACGGACAAAGATGGTGAGTTTTTATCAAGAGGTAAAGATAGCTGCCCCGCACTGGCTTTAGAAGATCTGTTGTACCGTCCGTTGTATGGAACAGAACAGCTATTACTGCTACCGATCGCTGCACCGCCCCCGACACCAATTCCAGAACCAGCACCACTACCGCTGCTTACGCCACCTCCACTACTACCACCACCACCACCACCACCGCCACCGCCAACACTATTACAGCTGATATCGTAGCCGCCTCTGTTATAAGAATGTGATGCACCTCCGCCGAAAGCCGCGGCAGTTTCATCGACCCATCGACTACATCCATCTGTAGCGCGTAGTAAACCAGAAGACATAGTTGCCATCGTGTTAGTAACAAAAAGCGACTGCGGCGCATGTGGCACCAACACATCCACAGATCTTCTCGGTAGCGAATAGGTTGAATGGCTGGAAGCGGCGTAACTATGCTGTCCGGAACCGTCATCTCTTAATGTGTCGATACTTGTTAAAGAATGTCTGTCATTACGTCCACCGATTCGCGGCCTGTGTTCTTGGCGAGGACTTACAGGCGCTGACCGAATCATCATGGGGCTTTTTGGTAGGGTTAAGCAGGAATACGAACCACTAAGAGAAACAGCCGGACTGTTTCGATCGGAGAACGGAGCACTGCTTTCGCTGGTCTGACTCCGTACATCATCTTCTTGCGAAAACTTCTCTTCGCTCGATTGACGGGAGACATCTCCTGAGCAAGGAATAATAAACTGCGGTATTGAACTGGGTGTAACCAACGTACCCCCATATTTCGCCTGGCTGTCCTGTCCACTACAACCACCTGTTATCAGATTGGCAGCGACGGTAACTTTGCATTTACTCACAAACCAGTCACGTAGTTCTTTGACCGATTCCATTGCGCTCGCGTCACTTCAATAGCATTAAGCAGCCGTGCCTTCACATGTATACAGAGCGACAGCGAGAGACACTACTTCAAACATATGAGTAGTCCAGTTGCAGAAGCGTACCGACGCTCGAACGGTTTATTCTGTGTATGGATGTCTGCATATGTTCACATTGTATGTGCCTGTGTGTGTACGTTTATATATGTGCGTGCAGGTTTGTGTGTAGGTGTGGATGCGTATGTGACGTTTATCAATGTGTGTGCGCTTTTGCCTGTGTGTGTGTGCGTCGCTGCTAATGTGACTGCGACTGTCCTGCATGCGGTGTGTTTTGTATGCGTACGTTTCCGTATCTGTGTGTAAGCGTGTATACGTCTGTTTCTGCATGCACGTGCTTGCTTTAATATTGTGTGCAGGCTGTTTGCACGTATAAGTGTGTATACCTGGATATATGAGTTCCTGTGTTTGTGCGTACATGCATGTGTGCGTGCGTGCGTGCGCGCGCGCGTGTATATATGTGTATGTGTGTGAGCGTGTGAATAAGTGACTGGATGTAAATATATGATTAATGTGTTGTGTTGTGTTGTGTATATCGGTGCAAGGGAGTGTCTGTGTGTTTATACGTGTACATGTGTGCGTGTGCGTGAGTTAGAACACGGATAAGTACATCTACTTAAATGCGCGCACAAATACGCATATAATTATACGCAAATATATCTATATGTGTATCTATATGTGTGTTTGTATGTATATTTAGGTGACTATATGTATATATGTGTGTATCCGTACGTGCGTGTATAGGTCTGAAGATTTTTATGTTTCTACGTAATATACGTATACAAATATACATTCATGCATATACATACGCATGTTTGTATGTATGTATGTGCATATATATATGTATGTTTATATTTCAAAATAAACTAAGTACATCACTAAATACATGGCATAATCATCAAAAACATACATGTATATATATATATATATATATATATGTATA
>NC_068995.1:7554275-7554835 GCF_001194135.2 Octopus bimaculoides | reverse complement strand
ATATATGTATATATATATATATATATATGTATGTATGTATGTATGTATGTATGTATGTATGTGTGTATGTTTGTATGTATATATGTACACGTGTGTGTGAGTGCGTGTATGTGCGAAGTATATAAGCGTATATGACCACCAAAAGTCTTTAAAAGTAAGTTTCTTTAATTTTCATGCTGGACTGCTTATGTAAACTCAGTAGTATATATATATAAATATATATTATATATTGCAACCGGTGTATAATCCAAAAGCGTGTGTATAATCCGAGAATGTGTACAATCCAAGAAGCGGCAATATTTGAAACGCAAGAAATTTTCGTAAACTGTAAATTACACGTCCTATCAGATTCACTCTCACCTCCCCTCTCCCTTTCGCTCTCACTCACTCTCTCGTTCTTTTACTCTCTCTCTCTATCTCTCTGTCTCGATTTCTCATCCTCCCCTTCAATCTCCCTCTCTCTCTCTCTCTCTCTCTGTGTTTGTGTGTTTGTGTGTTTGTGTCAGCGTGTATATATTTATATGTGTGTGCGACATATATTTATGCCTTTGTATGAGTAT
>NC_068995.1:7553126-7553361 GCF_001194135.2 Octopus bimaculoides | reverse complement strand
ATATATATATATCAATGGACACACACACACACATACAAACACACACAAACACACAGACGTACACACACACACACATACAAACACACACAAACACACAGACGTACACACACACACAAACACCCTTGTTTATATTCTTCAGTCGTATCAGGCAGGAACTACAGCCATCCTGGGACCCCACCTGCATATATGCGTGTAAGTGTGAACAAGATTATGTATCACATATATCACATAGATC
>NC_068995.1:7546935-7552363 GCF_001194135.2 Octopus bimaculoides | reverse complement strand
TATATATATATATATACATATATATATATATATACACACATATATACGACGGGCTTCTTTCAGTTTCCGTCTACCAAATCCACTCCACTCACGAGGCTTTGGTCGGCCCGAGGCTATAGTAGAAGACACTTGCCCAAGGTGCCACGCAATGTGACTGAACCCGGAACCATGTGGTTCGTAAGCAAGCTACTTACCACACAGCCACTTCTGTTTATGTACTTGTGCACTTTCAGGAAAGTTTACAGACGTTAACAATCCTTTTCAAACTTATTTAAAATAATGAAACAAAACTAGCAGCCAAATCCCCATGAAATCAGATCCTATTAGATAATCATTTCTCATTGGATAATCCTTTGTACGATAGGCACAAGGCCTGGAATTTAGTAGGGGGCAGTGAGCTAGCCGATCACATCGAACCCCAGTGCTCAACTGGAATTTTTTGTTTTCGGACTCGAAAGGGTGAAAGACAGAGTCGACCTCAGCCCAATTTGAACTGAGAACTAGAAACAGACGGACGAAATACCGAATAGCATTTTGTCCGGCGCGCAAGCAATTCTTTCAGCTCATTGGCTCTTAAGAAAATATTAGATAGTTCGACCGTATAGCTATATGCGAAACCCATTCGATAGTCACGTCTGGAACGCTTTTTATACGTGATTAGATGATTTTTATACGTCATTAGATGATTTTGTTATTTTTTGTATTGTTTATTCGTTTCCTGATATTTTTTTGTTGCTTTGGCTCATGTTTACCGCTCGTGTGTATGTGTGTGGAAGCGTATGTATGTGACATGGTATACGTGCGTAAAAATGTTAGGAGCAGGCGTGGAGGTGTGTTGACAAATTTATTTCCCAACTGTATTGCTCCCCAAACAGGACATCTCCACCGGAAGTTTAGAGAATAGTGGAATCTGCTAAAGGCACACAAGATGCAATGTGTTAGTCTTATTACCAGGGGACGGATGACTTCAACCCCTCAAATAAATCATAGCGGGATTCAAATTGATAACACAAACACCCTGAACAAATACTGCACCTGCTTTGAGGTTTAACATATATAACAATTCTCATTATTACCTAAAATCCATCTAACGCTCCAATGCATAGAAATCATATTCTATTGTGTTTTTGATTTTTATCGACTTTGAAAGATGGAATAGTAAAGACGACCTAAGTTAAACTTACACACAGAATGCTGACGCTTGGACAGAATACTTCGAGGTGTTCTATTTGCTCCATACGGACTCTGTCAAGTCGTTATCTAAATATGTTGGCACGACCAGTTGCTGTGATGACCATGAGTACTCTTGGACAGACATCAATCGTTAGTTATTCCTGTCCTCCGCCCTTAGCAGATGATCTGCAATACTGAGACCTATCCAATCCTTGTTGTAGTTGGGCTAGAATTATTTCTATTTTTTTTCTATTTTACATTTGCCTTCTACCCTGCTTCACATATACTGAACTGACTAAAGAATGGCTTGAACAGAGAATCAGCGGGGTGTAGAGTATCTTGGCGGGTCCACAACAGGCGAACTTTCGCTATTTCACTGTAGAACGGACTCGATCTTGTTTGGTCAGTATATTTAGTAATTTGTTACTAGCCAAAGCTGTTTGTCTTATGCTTCATATACCTCATGAGTAACAGTGTTCTGAAGCACTCGCCAACGTACGCCTAGATTATTCCTACTGTGTCAACTGTGAGTGCACAAATTTCGCAATCAAAACAAAGGAGATCGAACTCTCCAGAGTGTTGCACAGTTTTGGTTTCGTAAGAAAATATATCGAACTGCGTATAACCCTCAGATCCGTCGGTGTCGATGAAGCCAATCTGAATCTTGTTTCTATCTCTATTAGTGAGTTTCATCCTTGTTTAAAGGTGATACAAAATATCTAAAGTTGTGCCCTTCTTAACGATTTTGTTCTGCCAACATGAATTTGATTGCTGTAATCTGGTTGAGTTTATTAATATGAATTTTCTTCATACACGACGTATATGCTCATGGCTTGTACAATGATGGGCTGATATGCCCGGAAATTGCATACGTAAGAGAAAATTTATATATTAAATAAAAGAAGCTCTAATATAAATATTATTAACTACATATACTTAATGTATATCCGTAGTGCATTTTCCGGTGCCTTCAACCCAAGCGGGTGAGTGGTATTGACAAGCAGCAAAAATGGTGAAACACCCGGTGTCCATCATTCCCAAATGGGATTGAAGGTGAGTTATCTCGCCTGTCCATGTCTGAGGTGTTTTACACCCAACGGTTTGGGAGTGTTTGAGAGTTATTGCAGCCACCAGAAAATACACAAAAGCATAAGCATTAGGCATATCTTGTTAATAATAATAATAATAATAATATTAATAATAATAATAATAATAATAATAATAATAATAATAATAATAATAATGATAATAATAATAATAATAATAATAATAATAATAATAATAATAATAATAATAATAATAATAATAATAATAATAATAATAATAATAATACGATATATATTCACACACAGGGTATCATGGGTAAATTATCACCATTTTAAAAAAATTCGTGCATGTGCATTGTTTTATTTACAGTATAGTAGGGTCAGTTGGGCACCGTCTGTAAGAAAAACAGCAGCAGGATATTGGCAGCATTCACTATCTTAAACAAGGAGACCATCCAGAAGAGATGGGAAGATTCCGAAGTTGTCTGGAGGCTGTCGATTGAAGCCAATGGCAGTTATATTGAAGAAATTTAGTCTTTGGTATTTCAAGATATTTTTATGTAATTTTGGTAAATATATCTATTAAAATGAGATGTCAGTGGTATTTTCATTTTTGCGTAATCTAGACAATTTATTCACCGCAAGCTGTATGTGTTTATATATATATACATGCATGCGTACATACATACATATATACATGCACACTGATATATTTACACATACACAAAGTGTGTACATATACATACGTTCACAATATTACATACATCAATACAGTGAACCCTCAACCCTCGTTATATCGTATAACGGACGAAATCTGATGTGAGCGAGTGACTGTCAGTATTCACTTCTGCTATCTTTGAATTTCATTTCCGTACGGATGAATATCGTGAATGGACGACATTTTTCTATCCATCAAACAAAATTTTAAAATTCGTCTCGAATATTATACTCACTTAGAAATAAAATTATGCATCCTGAGGGAAAATTAGGTTTCTGTGTCCTGTTATGCGATAATGTGGCAGATCTTCTGTGATAAAGCTCATTCTGTCATATGAAAAATGGACATATATGAAAATGATGCAAAAGTTACAATAATAGAGATCGAAGGCTAATGTCATTTTACCAGTAGAAAAGCTGTTTATTACTAGCTGTTCTGTTAGTCTTTAAAAATACGTAATTTCTTTCTAACTCGAACAGACTGACCTCTTATCATTTTAATATTCGAATCCATTCACCCCTCTCACACATCTGCGTACTCCTTTCTAATTTCAGCCTCTTGCTTTAATAGCATCTATTCTTGTACGACATCCTCATTTTGATTCACTTTCACACTTCCATCGAATAAACACTACACTTTGGTGGTCCGAAGTTTCATAGAGAAATTCGATGAAGATAGATCGTGTTTCTTGTGAATCCAGAGTTTAGGCTAAATTAACCCTTATAAACAAATATTCATTTTCTAAGCGAGCAGACGTTAAATTATTACACTTACGCGCATGCTTTAAGTGATGGTCGCTATAAAAAACATTGGGCACCTCTCCGCTTTTGTTAAAACATTAATATAAACCAAGAGTTCTCTATCGGAGAATCTCAATTGATCAGCATGTAGCTTCTTTCATGTTCATTTGCCCTGATGACATTTTAATCTAAATCTTCAAAAAGCAAACTTACTTTATTCTATAGGTTTGTAATTTGCATTGAGATTCAGTGTATAATTAACAATATGTTAATGAATTAATTTATATCCATTAAATTCTCCATTTTCTTAGTTTCAGATATTTGATATTTATAATATACCTGTTTCTATTGAAGATATACTTAACGGTATAAGATATTAAGCTAGTGTAATAAAATCGTCGCTTTATGAGGGTTATATATTCTTGCAGTGACTATATACGTATATATATATATATATATATATATATATATATATATATATATACACAATGCGCACACGTACACACACACACACACTCACACACACACGCAAACACACACACATACACACACACATATATATATATATATACGTACAGATATGCCAGAAGACGAAGTCTATACGGTGATGTACGCGCGTCGGTGATGTGGGGGTGGGCTGTGTGTGCGTATGTGTGTGTGTGTTTGTGCATCTAAGTGTGTGTGTGTGTATTTCTCCGGGTTACCATTCTTGCCATTATTTTTCTTGTTGTTGTTGTTTTTTTGTTGTTAGTACTGTTGATGTTGATGTTGTGGACGTTGTTTTGCAAGAGCTTCCTCTCTCCACCCCCAACAAACCACCACCACAACCACCACCACCAGGCGGCAAACATACTGTCAGTTAAGAAAAGCCAGATTGTCCGTCATTCGCTATCAAGTCTACCGCGGAAACACACCAACACCTCCAACGCCACCAACGCCACCACCTACAACAGCAGCAACAACAACAACAACACCTGTATTACCTATTCTGCTCTTCATGCTACAACTACTGCTTCTAGCATCGTTGCTACAACACCTTCCCTTACTGCTACTCTAACCTCTGCTTCTACTGCTTCCTCTACTACGTTCTCTACTGCGGCTGATTACTGTCGCTGCTGTTTTACTGCTGCTAATTCTAGAATGACCAACCAACAAGGAAGAGTCGACGTGGTTGTTTAACCTGCTAAAAATAACAACCAAATCTCCCTGGAATCCCACCACGCCCCCCCCCCAAGTGTTGAAGAAAAAATATTAAAAAATATAAATAAATAAAAAACGGTAGTTTGGACATTATGGTATTTGTGGGGGGGGCAGTGTTCCACGGAAATGTAAAAGAAAACGACGTGATGGTCACGGCTGGAGAACAGGTTTGTTCGGTCAGGACAAGACAGGGCAGTCATAGTAATAAACAGCATGTCTACTACTCATAGTACTAACACAATCATCACTACCTCCACTACTACTACTACTACTACTACTACTACTACTACTACAATTAATACAGCTGCTACTGCTGCTACTACTACTACTACTACTTCTACTACTACTACTACTACTACTACTACTACTACTACTACTACTACTACTACCAACACCATTATTACTACTATCACTAAAGCCGCTGTCTTTGCTAATTGAACTATCTAAAACTCTGTCGATGAGTGTTGACATCAATAACGTTTGCCATATGTCCCGACTTATCCAGCACCTCGACACCACCACCACCACCACCACCACCACCACCACCACCA